>NW_021639877.1:61371-110590 GCF_002087225.1 Trypanosoma theileri
TTATTATTATTATTATTATTATTATTATTATTATTATTATTATTTGTTTATTCACCTAGATGTTTAGATTACTAGAGAAAAGAGAAGAAAAAAAGAATGATTGAATGAAGAATTTATGTATGTTTTTTTTTTTTCTTTGATTGTTTGATTGATCAATCATTTTTGTTTTATTTGTATGTTCCCAAAAATAGGCAGAGGTTTTACATGTCTCTGTGAATGGTTGTGTTAATGGGGGTACGTTTTGTTACTGAAGACGTACCTGCATCCTTATGTAATGCATTTTTTTTTTTTTCTTCATTCTCTGTGTGTTTTGTTCGTGTGGTCTTTGAGATTGGAGTAATAAACATTGAGTAGAACTCTTTACTACCCTTTTATTTGTAGGTGGTTTTTGAGTATGTGTTTCTTTGTCTGTCGGTGTGGGTGTAGATGATGGGGATAATAATTCCTGTATTTATTCCTTATCAACACTAACGTTTTCACTAATACAATACTTAGTAAGATTCTTGCTATAATTTGTTATGTACATTAATATATATCTGTATATATGTGTATGTATGTAGTCAGTCAAAGTCTCATGTATAATCATTTATGTTTCTTTTCTTATTTTTATTTTTTTTTACAACATGTACTTTATGTATATATATGTCTCTACGCATGTATTTAATACTTATTGATAACGGATCAATAAGCGTGGAAAAGGGCTAACACACAGGCAGAAATATATATATAAAGGAGTCCAACGTAAAAAAAAAAAAAAGAAAAAAAAAGAAAAAAACCCAGAAAGAACTAAAAAAGGAAAGTAAACTTGGACTATGTCTGGGGAACACGTAAAGTCACTCCAGTTGGACGATGATGATGTGCCACTACTTCCCCCATCAAAGGGACTCACATCAGAGAAGGCGGAAGCACTCCTTCAACAGTATGGTCGCAACGAACTACCACACAAGAAAACCCCTGGCTGGCTTATCTTTCTTCGCTGTTTGTGGGGTCCCATGCCAATTGCCATTTGGGTAGCTGTTGTAATTGAGTTTGCACTGCAGAACTTCCCTGACGGCGGCATTCTTCTCTTCATTCAGTTCGCCAACGCCAGTATTGGCTGGTACGAGACCACAAAGGCCGGGGATGCGGTGGCGGCGCTGCAGAACTCGCTGAAGCCCAGCGCCACCGTTATGCGGGATGGAACGTGGCAGATCATTGATGCGGCGTTAGTCGTGCCGGGGGATCTCGTCAAACTCGCCGCCGGCTCTGCGGTGCCCGCCGACTGCACCATTAACGAAGGGATTATCGACGTGGATGAGGCCGCCCTCACCGGTGAGTCGCTCCCCGTGTCGATGGGACCAGACCACATGCCGAAGATGGGATCCACCGTGGTGCGGGGGGAGGTGGATGGCACTGTGCAGTTCACAGGGCAGAAGACCTTCTTTGGCAAGACGGCGTTATTGTTGCAATCGGTAGAGGCAGACCTTGGTAGTATTCACTACGTGTTGATGCGTGTGATGTTCTCTTTGACATTGCTTTCTATGACTCTTTGTATTATTTGCTTTGGATATCTTATGGGTCATTATAAATTGGGATTCCGTGATTCACTGGAGTTTACCGTCGTCCTACTTGTTGTTTCAATTCCAATTGCTATCGAAATTGTTGTTACAACAACACTTGCGTTGGGCTCTAAAGAGTTATCAAAGAAAAAAGTTATTGTCACACGGTTATCCGCTATTGAAATGATGGCAGCTGTAAATATTCTTTGCTCTGATAAAACAGGAACACTAACGTTAAACAAAATGGAAATACAAAATGAATGCCATGTTTTCAGTAAAGAGTATAATCGCGAAAGCGTACTTGTATTGGCTGCTCTTGCCGCAAAATGGCGGGAACCCCCACGTGATGCACTTGATACAATGGTATTAGGTGCTGCTGACTTGGATGAGTGTGATAAGTATACTCAACTTGAATTTGTTCCATTTGATCCCCGAATTAAACGTACAGAAGCAACCCTACGAGGACCTGATGGTATTGTATTTAAAGTTACCAAAGGAGCACCAAATGTTGTACTACAGTTAGTACACAATCGAGATGCTATTAAGGCACAAGTGGAAAAAATTATTGAGGATTTAGGTAAACGTGGAATTCGATGTCTCACTGTTGCACGAACTAAAGAAGATCAAGAATGGCATATGGCAGGTATTTTAACATTTCTTGATCCTCCACGTCCTGACACACGTGAGACTATTCGTCGCAGTAAGGAATATGGAGTTGATGTGAAGATGGTAACAGGTGATCATCAATTAATTGCGAAAGAAATGGCTCGTATGCTTGATATGGATATAAATATACACACCTCAGAGGGTTTACCCAAATTCCCGGCCAGTGGAGACCCAAAGGATATTCCAAGTACATTGGGTGAAACTCATGGTGATATGATATTAAAATGTGGTGGATTTGCTCAAGTATACCCAGAACACAAATACCTTATTGTGGAAGCCCTACGACAACGAGGTTACACTGTTGCTATGACTGGAGATGGTGTAAATGATGCACCTGCCTTAAAACGATCTGATGTGGGTGTTGCTGTAGATGGTTCTACGGATGCAGCACGTGCTGCAGCTGATATGGTGTTAACTGGACCTGGTCTTAGTGTAGTAGTAGATGCTATGCTTATTGCTCGTGGAGTTTTTCAACGTATGGTATCCTTTTTAACATATCGTATTTCCGCTACTTTACAACTTGTGTTCTTTTTCTTCATTGGTGTTTTCGCCCTTCCATGCGAAAGATATAATATTGATGATCCACATTTCCGTTTCTTTCGTATACCGGTTCTTATGTTTATGCTTATTACATTACTTAATGACGGAACATTAATGACTATTGGTTATGACAACGTTGTACCTAGACAACGTCCTCAACGTTGGAATCTCCCTGTTATGTTCATCATTTCTTCTGTTCTTGCTGCCGTGGCTTGTCTTTCATCTTTATTATTATTGTGGATGGCACTGGACTCACACAATGAGAATTCATGGTTTAAAGGTCTTGGAATTCCACCCGTTTCACAAGGACAAATTGTGACGATGTTGTACTTGAAGGTCTCAGTTTCAGACTTTTTAACACTCTTTTCCTCCCGTACAGGTGCAGATTGGTTTTGGTCGTTTAGACCAAGTCTCATTCTGGTGGTTGGCGCTGTTTTTTCACTCATCATCTCTACTTGTGTTGCTGCCTTCTGGCCAGATAACAAAATGGACAACATCCCTGTTGTTGGCCTTTCACATGGTGATTCCACAGCACATAAATTACTGCCTCTGTGGGTTTGGATCTGGTGTATTGGTTGGTGGTTTTTGCAAGATATCTTTAAGGTAATTACATACAAGGTGCTGGAAAGATTTGATATATTCAATTACCGTACAATTGCGGAGGGGAGGTGGACTCCGTCAGCAAAGACGAGATTCCGCCGTCGCTCTCGGGGAATGAGTTTGGGTGCAACCGATAATGTTGAGCAACCTCTCTTGTATTAGGTGTGAAACGAAAAAGAACAAGGAAAAAGGAAAAGAAAAAAGAACCATCGAAAAAGTAAAAAAAGAAAAAAAAAAGAAAAGCATAACTAAAAAGAAAAAAGGAGTGATCGTGTTTGCACTTTCAATATAGAAGGAAGACAGTGAGTGTTTTTTTTTTTTTTTAAATAGGGCAATATGATTTTTTTCCGCTGCGGTCTTATCGCGTTTTTTTTTTGTATATATATATATATATGAGTATATCTGTGTATGTGTCTTTGTGTGTGTGTCTGTGAAAAGAATAAAGAAAAAGAAACAGAACATCGCGAATAACTAGGACGAGAACATAGAAAAAATAGGTAAAAACGAGTAAGGTTGTGTATGTACACTTTATGTCTCGACCTCAAATTGTATCGAGAGTGCTTCATACTGAGAAGTGAAAAAATTTAAATGATTGTAGTAGAAGGATGATAAGGGACCCGAGAATAATTAGGGGAATAAGGGTAGATTAAGAGTACACGGGAGGTGTTGAGAGACTTCTCTGGGTCAGAGGTCTTTAACATTTTCTGATGTCTTTTTTTTTTTTTGTAAGGTCTACGTTTTTTTTTTTTTTATGTTATTTATTTCTTTTATTATTATTATTATTATTATTATTATTATTGCTGTTGAGACTTGTTAACTGCATTGACGAAAAAGAACTTTTACTGCGTGTGTTTTTTTTTTTTTTCACTGGGTATTTCAATTATGAACATTTTTTTCTTTTATTATTATTATTTCGAAATATTTATAAGCGAGTGATGATGATTGGAGTGCCAATGTGAATGTGTACAGAAGTGTAAGAGATTGTGAATGCATTTGATAGGTTTCTTGCATTTGGTATATTAACCTCATTCTTCTTGGCTTTTTACTGGCACTCTTAGTGAAAGGGCAGAATAAAGGGAGTGACAGTATTCACGGAAACGAGGATTTTGCGACTTCTCGGTGGAGTATCACTATGATTCCTTGCCATACTCTTTTGTTCTGTTTTTCTTTTTCACTTTTTTTTTAATTATCCCAGACACAGAAGGGAGTGATATGCTTCTTTTCTTACCTTATTTGTTTTTTTTTTGTTTTTTCTCATTTTCATTCATTTGTAAACTTATTTTGCTTCCTCCCTTTTTTTTTTCTTTGTTTCTATTTACGACCTGGTTTCCCACATACACATATACAAACCTGTACATTTGAAAGGGAAGGAGAATGCAGCAGACTAGTACTGCTGCGGGCTTTGCCTTCAGGCGTGCCTGCCAACAGGGAAATATGCGGGCGGTGCAGGACTTTATTCGCCACGGCTGTGATGTGGAGAGCACTGCGGACGATGGCTGCACGGCACTTTGGCTGGCGGCGGAGGCGGGCCACGCGGAGGTCGTTGAGTTTCTCTGCTCGAGAGGAGCCAACGTGAATGCCGGCAAACAATCCGGACACGCCACACCACTTTTTGTGGCGGCCCAAAATGGATGCTTGACTGCAGCGCGGGTGTTGCTGCATTACGGCGCGGATCCCAACAGCTGCAGAGACACTGGAGCCACGCCGCTGTTTATTGCGGCACAGCAGGGGTATCTAGAGATGCTGCAGCTGCTGCTTGACAGCGGGGCGCGGGCTGCGATAAGAAATCGTCAGGGAGTTTCCCCAATGATGGTAGCAGCGTATCAGGGACATGTGAATTGTGTCTTGTTGCTCTTGGAGGCGGGGTGTGATCCGTATGAAGTGGCGCTGGGGCGGAACACAATTGAGTGGGGCGAAGCCGGTGGCTTTGGAAAAGAAGTTGCACAGGCTGTAATGCAGCAATTAGGAACTCTTAAAACTGAAGAGAAGGAAGAGAATGTAATTCCCTGGCGTTCACCTAGTACTAGTGGCAAAAGTAATCTAGTGCGTGGGCAACATCGGGATGCACACTCCTACTTGGGTCTATCGAGATCTGCATCGGAAACTTCAGGAAAAACGCATGATTGTCGAGGTACGTCTCTGCACAGTACCGTGGGGAGTAATTATGAACCTCAGTTTCTATTACGTAAGCAACAACACTCACGCTCTGCGAATACAGGAACGAAGGATCTCAGCAGACAATCTGGGTGTAGTGAATCTGTGAAGAGTCGTGGTTTACGATCTTCTTCCCATGTCGTGAAGTCATCATCGTCTGCACCTTCTAGTCGACTTCAGGAGATGATAAAACGTGAAATAGAGGAAAATGCGGCCTTTGAGAAGATGCAGAGAAGTCGTTTTCAGACTAACGGCTCTGGAAAGGTTTTTAGTGATGTATCGGAACCTGTAAAGGTGAAAGAGACCCATGAAAAATGGGAAATATGGAAACAAATGTTGCAGGAACGATTGAGTGATTGATAGAGTGGTAAATATATATATATATATGTGGGTATTATTCTTTTTTTTCTTATTGTGGATACACGCGCGTCAGTGTGTACTGTAACGATACATTGTGTGGAGGAAAATAATATTGTTGTTATCTGTGTCATTATTTCAAACAGCAACACAGTTCCTTGTATTTTATTGTATTTTTTTTCTTCATTTCTTTGCTTTTTTTTTGTTTCTTTTAATAGTCACTCTCCCTGTTTTTTGTTTTTTCGACACAGTTTTTATTTTTATTTGGTTATCGAACCTTCTTTTATTTTTTGTTTCATGATCTCTGATTTTCTTCTCTTTTTTCTTCTTTGTTTTCTTTTTTCTTTCTTATGTGTAAAATAGAGTGTAGTGGTAGTGTAGGTGCGGTTAATGCCACGGCCTAACAAGGGCGGTGAGGCGCAGCAGCAGGTGAGGACAGAGCACATTGTGCGACTCGAGGTGCAGCGGCGCCATGCAAAGGGATTACTGCGGGTATTTGACACGATGATTGGCGACTTGGATGATCAGTTGATGTACGTGGCACAGTTTAAGAAGGAGTGGCTGCAACACCGCAAAGAGCTCGAGGCTGCACGGCAGCAAATCATCGCAGAGGAACTTACCCAGCGGGAGAAAAGAGAGGAGGCGTACTTGCAAGCACTGGCAGAGCTAGCCCGTGGTAAGAAGAAATCCACAAAGGTAGAGCGTAGCACGAGTCTAAGTATTACAAGAGAAGATTGAAGGTTGAAAGAAGAGGAAGAAGAAATATAGGCTTTTTCTTGATTTGTTCTTGTATTGTATGCATATTTCTGTTTGTTTTTTACTGCAGTGGAAATTCCGTGTTCTTTTTTTTTGTTGTTGTTGTTGTTGCTCCTGAGTTTGTTTCTTTGTTGTTTCTTTCTTTACAATGATATCCACTTATAAAAGAGATATGTGAAGGAACTGTGTTACTTTCTCTATATGTTAGATTTTTTTGTTGTATTTAAGAGTGGAAAAGTAAAGTGCAAAAGAAGAATGTAGAGCTCCTCAACGGTGTCTTCGGTATGACATGACTGTAGACAGTGTTTGCTTGATTTTTTTTTTTTCATCAGAAAAAGTGAGTTTTTTTTTTTTTTTTGTGGTATTTACATGATATTATGGGAGGGATTTATTCTTTTCTTCCCGTTCCTGAAGTGACTGTTGTATATTTATTCCTTTATATATCTCTCTTTTTTTTTATTAAATCATATTATATGTTTATTCGAGGCTCGTGAGGGCGAATTAAGTGAGCCTGTATTCTTAGATTTAGATCAGAGAGTTTCTCTGCCAGTGAGTGAAGAGATCACTCGTGGCATATTAATAGAAGCAATTATACCCTAATAATAAGTTTCTAGGGGAACTGGTGGTGGTGGGTGAATATACATTTACTGTTATTTGTGGCTGTGGTACTGCAACAACAACAACAACAACAACAACAACAACAACAACAACAAGGACAAAAGGCATAATATGTCTGAATACAAAACACCCGGTCGACAGGCATCAACTCTGACTTTGAATGCAGGAAATAACGGAAGTGTTGGTAGGCGAGTAGTGCGTTCCGCTCTTGAGCTTCTCGCAGACACAGCATCCCCTGAACTTCTCAAACAACAAGCACCACCCTCATGTACGAGCGGCCCTCGCAAACAGAAATTCACTGTAACCTACGCTACAGATCCACCAGGAAGGGTTGAAGAGATTATGCCAGGATCACCTCTCAACCGTACTCTTCCACCGCAGCAAGAACAGAAGTGGTCCTCTTTGACAACAGGTGTAGTTGGATGTGATGATGTTAGTAGTGGTAGTGTTGGTGGTGGCTGTAGTGTAATTGAGGAACCGAGCACGTTGTTGTTTTTATCACCAGCCTCCAGTACAACAGGGGGTGACAGTGCCGTCAAGAAACGTCTCTTCAAGAAGAGAAAAAAGGCAATAAGACTTACTGATTCTTCTAAGAAACTGGCGGCTACGGCGGCAGCGGCAGCCTCTAGAGAGAAGTGGCACATGGATGAAAGTGATAGAGACAATGACGAAGATAAGAAAAACATCAGTGGTAGCAGCAGCAGCAGGAGGAAGAGTCCTCGTGATAACGATAATCTGCTTAGTAGGAGCGAACCACTTTTCACAGAGGAAGAAGTGCGGCATCGGATTTCGCTGGCGTTGAAGGCGTACGAGACACAACGAGACGCAGAGGAAGAATCTGTATTGCAGGAAGTGGGTCACGAGATTGAGACACAAAATGAACGTTATGAAAAGTTACTGCAAGAGAAGGAGGCCATTGCTGCAGAGCGGGATGTTCTGCAGGAGAAAATGGAGCAACTCGCCCGGGAGTGTGAATCATTACAGTCTACTATAGCCGAATTGCATCAGGAACTGCAAGAAGAACGAGATAAGGTTGGTCGTGTGGAAGTGGAGTTGTGCCATGCACAGGATGAAAAGCGTCTAGCCACAACTAATATGCAGCAAGAGTTAAACTTTGAAAGGGCGCAATGGAATTTAGCTCAAGAAGAAATGCGACGGCAAATTAATGAATTTGAAACACAATTACAGATTCGTGCATCTGAATGGCGTGAGTTGCAAGATTCAATGGATTTTAAGGAAAGTGAAAGAGTACGATTATCAGAGCAGTTGGAAATAAGCCAAAAAGAAATACATCAGCGAAAACAGCAGATGGACGAATTGAAATCCTCAAATGCAGAGTTGCAGGAATTGGCACGAGCGAAGGATGCACTTATTCGTCAGCTGCAGCATAAAGTACAGGAGACAGAAAAGATAGTGCGACAAACTACAGCATCAACGCGGGATGAACAGACTCAACATGAGTCGCGTCTGCGTGGAGTGGAAGAGGCGCTGAAACAGCAGACAGATGAGGTGCGACGCAATATACACCGCATCCACATGCTTGAAGCAGATCAGGTAAAGGCGGAGAAGACTGCGAAGGCACTGCGTCGAACGATTCGTGATACTCTCAGCGGTTTTACAGAACTGCAATCGGCGTTGGAGACACTTGTAGAAACATTTGGTACACGTCAGCGTCCTGCACCATTAATTCAACGCGGTCTGAAGGGTGCACTGTTTCCACCAGAGCGCCGTGAAGTGGAAACTTTACTGACTTCACGAAGGGATTTTACTTCTTCTGCTGGTGGTGTTTTTATTAGAGGTGAAAGTGTCGAAACTGATCAAGACTGTGAAACAGTAATGATGTTAGAGGAAGAAAATGAGGAAGAAGATAGTCTTTTAGGACTTGTTACTCACAAAGAGCTTCGCGAGGACTTGAAGAAGAATCGTTTTGTATCAAAGAAGGCTGAAAGTACAAAACAACAAAAACAAAACCATATTCAGCAGAAACAATCTTCCTTACAACAATCCGCTTCTCGAAAAGGAACACTCGAGAGTGGTAAGGACGAGGGAGATGACTGTGGACGACTGCAGCGGTGTCAACGACAGTGCGAACGTCTGTTGGAAACATTACATCAAGTTTTTCTTCAGCGTCAAAAAGAATATCGTCGTCACATTGAGCGTTTAGAGGCCCAACAGAAAGATCAGAGTAATCAGGAATTGATTCGCTGCCGTGAGGAACTTACTGCGTGCCAGGCGAAATATGAAGAAAGCCAGAAACAACAACAACAATTGTCGCAGGAGTTTCGACGACGAAGTAGCGAGGTCCAGCATCTGGAGACGAAACTAGCTGAGATGCGGACTGTAGAACAGGGAGCTAAGGCACAGCAGAAACGATTGCTGGTAAGTGTGGAGGAACTACAGCGCGAGCGTGGTATTCTTCAGCTTCAGCTTGAGGCGAGTCAACAGGAGTGTGTGGAGTTGCGTGAACAGTGTGAGTCTATTCGCTCCGAGACGGGACAAGCGCAAGAGCGTTTAAGGCGTCTTGAAGAACAACAACATACACGGGAAGAGGAACATAAAGCGAAAGAGAAGGCGCTTGCAAAACTGGCGCGCCTCACAGAGAAGCTGAAAAAGACGGAAATGGATTGTCAATCACTTCGTGATGAGAATGATCTCCTCTCAACCAAGGTGAAGTCTATGTTACTGCAACTGCAAACTGCTAGGATGCATAGGAGTAAAGTGGTTACCCAACCGACACAGCACCAACAAGAGCAACGTGAAGAGTTAAATAGATTGACGAAGGAATTAGGTGCGTTACGTCAACTGCAAGAATCTGCTGTACAAGTTCAAGCAAAAGAACGTGATAAGTCGGAATCTTCTTTGAGTAAACTTCGTGCTCAGAACGAGGAGTTACGAGAGAAATTGGTACAGGAGCAACGTGCCCTCGCTGATATTCGCAACGAGGCTGAATTAGAGAGAAGGGCAGAAGCAGCCACATTGCGTACACTTCTAACCATACATCAAGGCAGTTCTGAAGCATCCAATGAGGTTTGCACAGGTGGGGGCACTAGGGAAGAGGTACAGCAGCGGTTATTCGACTCTACCCCTAGATCACATGTGAGGGAGCGTAGCAACAGTGTTGTTACTACTGATGGTGTTGGTAAAAATAATAATAATAATAATAATAATAATACTGGTGCTGTTTATGTGGAGATGACCACTGCTGAGATGCGCGGGCAGGCAGTGTCACTGGCGCAACGAGCTGTACTTGAACTTGCGCGACTGCGGGAGGCGCTGGCTCAAGGGTCAAGTCTTGAGTCTAGTGAAACCAAGAATAAGAAAAACAACACCAAGAGTAGTAACAATAATACCAAGTTGGAGGAGTTTCGGGCAGTAGAGAAACTTGCGTGGGAGGCGGCACAGCAGTCCGCTGTTCGACGACGATCATCTGGAGGTGATGAGTGGGATGCGAATGCCTTACCGCCACCACCCCGCGTAACACCAATGCTGCGAAGTGCAATACAACCAGTTCAGAAACTACAACGTCAAGATCAAGAAAATTCAGTCAAAACACCGAATCGACGATCGGTATCACATAAATCTCCGTCTCCGAGGCAACTGGATGTTGATGTGATTTCTGCTGGGATGTTGAAAAATGCAGCAATCAGTACACGGAGTTTACCACGCAATTGCACCATATCTTCTTCACTAACGTCTATGGGTGGTGTCTCAAGGTCCCACTCAGGGCAGAGAGTTCTAGATGGTAGTAATTCACCAGGCCGACCACCTATGTTGCGCGCAGCTTCAGCGCGATAGTTTTTATTTTTACCACCTTCACAAACATTTTCTGCTGTTTTTTTTTTTGATGATGTTCTTCTTCTTGACCTTTACCTTGATTTATGAGGGGAGAAGAAAAATACATTTATAGATAGATAAATTATTAGATGCAATTTGCGAGATTCATTTGGTGGAGGGAGTTACTTTGATTGTGTTTGTACATAAAGAGTGACTTCTTTTTTTTTTTTTTTTCCACCCTTTCCCGTTTTTATTTTTGTTTTTATATTTTTTTTTTTTGGTGATTTATGGTTTTTTCTCTTGTTGTTGCAGAAGAAGGACAGGAACTTTCCTGTTTGGTATTGCTATGCTCTCGTTTTTTTTTTGTTGCCCTACTGATTTTTTTTTTTTATTTTTCTTCTTTCTTTTTTTAAAAAAAATGATTTATAACTTTCTTCTTTTTTTGGTTTCTGCCCAGCAGGAATTTGAGGGAGAGTGGTTGAGATTCAGTGGAACTGGAGGGGGAAAAAAAAGAAAAAAAGATTACAAAACTCCAAATAAAGGAAAAAGAAAAAAAAAAAACATCATAAAAGAAAGACACTGGGATTGCACGTATAATGTCCGCTAGACAGTTACGCCGTCTGCAGAATCTCGTTAAAGCTTCAACTGGGGCTGATGCGGACGACGACACGGCGGAGTTTCCTTCAACGATGCAGTTGCCCAAGAACGGAGGAAGGTCAAAGGGACAACGACGGAAGATGAACCAAGAAGTACTGGAACAAAAACAAGAAAAAAAACACCAACAGGAAGGAGATGAAAAGGAGAAGAAACAACAAGAACATCACGAAGAACAACCGGTAATTACAAAGACTCCAAAATATGAGGTCCGTGCGGAGAGAACCCCTGACGTTGAGCACAGTAGTGTGCAACACCCCACGTCTAGCACGAAGGAATGCAGCCTTACAGAGCCCAAGGCGGTGGGAGGGACTTCCACCTCCACAACTCCCGCTGCTGCTGGACGGAGGCGGGGGCAGAGGAGCCGGCGGCGGGGCCGGGCGGCGGAGGAGGAGGCAGAGGAGGAACGACTGCTGGCCGCCGTGCTGCGCCAGCGGGAGTTGGAGGCGGGCCGCAGCGGTCAAGACAACTCCACACTGACAGCAGACAGACACGGGGACGAAGCCGTAGGGGAAACCGCAGACCTCCTCACACTCCTCTCGGTGTGTAATCCAAAGATGCTTGATTCACGACTGGAGCGTATCCGTCGCTTTGGACGGGAAGCCGTAGAAGACATTGGCGATGGAAGAGTTCCCCAACGGCGTCCAGAGAACAGACCATCATCGCTTTTCTATACAGAAAATATGATCCCTACAGTTCGATTTCGTCACAGTATCCTAGCTACACCAAATCGCTATTCATGGCCACCATATGATGGTCTAGGGGCTGTACTTGTAGTGAAGGAGAAAAAGCAGCGTAAAACCAGTAAAAACGATTTATCAGGTAAAAATGGGAGTGAAACTTGTAGTGGTGGTAGTAGTAGTAGTAATGGTAACAATGGATCGGTTGTCTATTATTTAGATACTTCTAATCCAGATATGCATCGTGCAGATGCAGCACTTGCCATGTGTGAATTTAATAATCGGGGTATAGAAGGTTTATTGGAATGTTTATCTGTTTCACCCTATCATGTTCCAACACTTATTCTTACAAGTAATGTATTTGAAATGATGGGTAATGTTCCAAAAGCCCAAGATGCCATTGATATTGCACTTTACCACGTTGGTGTACTGTTTTCACGTTTTCCATTGCAACAAACGGTACGTCAGCGATGTCTACCTTTTGCTATTACATCTAACAAACAAGTTTTTCAGATTCTTCGATGTGGAGTACATCAATCACTTAAGAAAGCTGCTACTCAAACGGCATGGGAGATTGCCAAATTACTTTATTCTCTTGATGATACAGACCCGTTTGGAATGTTGTTACTACTGGATTACCTTGCACTTCGAAGAAAAGGATGGGGATGGTTATTGCAGGTATATTTTATTATAATGCATGAACTCCAAAAGAATACTACAGGGGATTCAAATGAAATGACAGATTCTTTGTCTAACCACAGTTTGGCATTATCACTTTCAACTTTACCTGGTTTTTTCTTTAGTGCTGCCTTGGCCAAGTATTTTCTAGAACGGGAGCAGACAAATGTTACCGGTACTACTGGGGAAGGGAAAAAAGGTAAAGTACCCAAAGTAATACGTGATATGACACCCGAACAGCTTCATGCCTTTCATAATACTCCATCCGCGATGGAAATGTTAGCAGATGCCATTGGAAGATTTCCTTCTGCATCTGTACTTCTCGTTGAGAAGCTTGGAAGTTCTAGTATACCTTCTTTATCAGAGGCCTGGCAAGAAATTGTAAAGGCGAATGAAGCAATTAGTAGTGGTGATGAATCCTATTTGCATGTGATACAACTCTGGGTAGCAAGAAATGTGGAAATGTGGAAAGCTGCTGAACCTGCTGCCTTCTTACGACGTGTTATTACAGAAGATAATGGGGTTTGGCTAAAAACTCATAGTTTTCCTGCTTCTACTATTGCTGTTGCTGCTTCTAAATCAGATCACTCTTCTCATTTAACACCATGGCAGCATTTATTGCTTAAAGAAGAGGATGTAATGGGGCAAACAGTATCAGCAATTCCGGCGCATTTGCTTAATTCTGAAGAATATACAGAAGAGGACATGCGTGATGAAATGCGGCGAATGGTACCAGAAGCAATTGCTTCAGATGATCACGACACACTTTTGCGCTTTGAGGCTCTTTACGGTCCACTTGAACCCCCAACATTATCACCATCAGAGCGACTAGCACGCTATGATGAAATGTTCACAACAGATCAGCAGAATCAGCGGTTCCAAGAGCCACGTGTCGGATTATGGTTTGTATTGCGTAGATTCCTACCATCGAATATTGTGCGGGACATGCAGCTGAGAAGTGCGCTGCAGGAGAATGGAGTGCCTGACCCTGTTGTTCAGCAAGATCATTGGGGAACAGACGAAGAAGAAGGTGATGAGGATTCTTTTTCAACAGAGGGTAGTTGGTTTACTGATGAAACCATTGTGACCGATGAAGATGATGATGAAGAAGAAGAAGAAAATATTTGATGGTGTATAAGTGTATGAGTTTTTATGAGTGGAGGATGACATGGAGTGTCTGCTGTGAACGTATGTTGTTCTTTGTTTGCTTGAGTTTATTATTATTGATATTCTTTATACATATTAGTTCTAACTATTAAGTGTTCCTATTGTGTAGTCACCTTTTTGCCTTCTAACTTTTTTTTTCTTTTTCTTGCTGCATCAAAATATCGAGCAGAAAGGGGAAGAAGGGGTGGGTTGGGGGTCGTGGGGTGACATGTGGTCTTGGTGGAGTTCTGCATCTCAACCCATAAATACAACTACATCATCATCATCATCATCAAAAACAACAGAAATGAATGGTTACTCACTCACTCTGGAGGAAAAGTTGCAACGAGTCACAGCTAACGACATTGCACACGTAACAGTAAAAGATGTGGAGCGTGTAAAGCGGCAAGTGACACCAGAAGAACTACAACGTGCGATGCGTGTGATGCTAGAGGATAATAGGTACGCTGAGGTGATAGCGTCGGCTTCTTCTTCATCGTTGCGTGCTGCCGCCACTGATCTGACAGCAGTACAGCGTCACAGTTTAACGATAGTTACAAAAACAAATCTTCTTGCACTCTATAATGTTCTCTCTCATGTGACGGAGAGACACTTGGCAGAAATCAACGCTATTTTCGGTTTTGAAAACTGAGAGGGTTTACGGCTACGACATAATTGGCGGATGACAGCTGTGTGTGTGTCTTTATAGTTGAGTTTGGAAGAAAGGTACCCATTTTTTTTTTCTCTCTTTTTCTTTTTGTCTTTGTCTCTGTTATTCTCTGTTTTACTTGCACAGAAATTTTTTTATGAGTTTCTTTTTCTTTTTTCTTTTTTTATCTGTGTTAGTGTGCAGGTTTTTTTTTTTTCTTTTTAAACGGTCAACGTGATTTTTAGTTTTTTGTTCTTTTGCGCATATTCGGTGTATACGAGATGGCATCTAGAGCTTCTCAATATCTTTCGCAGGACTCAATCTATTATCAGCAGCAGCAACAACAGGGTCCAAGTGCGTCTGGTAAGCATTGGGCACGTGTATTTCTTATTATGTCTTGTGTATCAACGGGCCTTATTATGGCCTCTAGCTTTATGAACCTCATTACGTTTAGCTTTGGAATCTCAACCTTTGTCTTAGAGGTATATCTTGTAATACTGAGTTTCTTTGCCCTCACGGCTGAACTTCGACAGGTGAAGTGTCTACGAGGTCTCATATATCACTGGCTGAAGTATCTTTATTTTCTTTCCACATACACTGGTCGAGGTTTTTTCTACATTTTCTTGGGTACTCTTGCCTTTGGAGGGAGTGTCTTGCGTTACATTGCATCTGGAACTGCGGTATCTCTCGGCATTATCATGATTGTTGTAAATATATTTGTCAAACTGCCTGAGTTTGTGGATGCACAGGTGGTTAGAGAGGAAGAAGCTGCACGCCGTGCAGCCACTACTGCAGCAGCAGCTAATATGTTCAACAGTGTTGTAATGAACCCTGGTAATGGTAAAGGTACCGCTGCTGCTGTTCCAACTGCTGGTGATGGTTCAAAATACATACCACCTGGTATGAACGAAGGGCCCAATGCATTGTAAAATTAGTTACATAAAGGTAACCTTCTACCTCCCTCCTACCTCCCCGTGGACTTTCACAGCACTGGAAAACTCTGTGTACGTATGTATGTGTGTATGTGTTTGTGTTATACCTTTCGAAGAGAAGGAACCTTCTGCTTGTTGACATTGTTCATATATATATATATGTAGGGGATGAGGTATGGTGAGGTATTGATATATCTCAGTTTTATGGATAATATTACCGAGAATCTTTTTGTAAAAAAATGTTTGTGGTAATGCAGAACTCTAATTATGCAAAGTATGGGAGTGATTTTACTGATGCACGCAATGCCTTTTTTTTTCTTGTGCTTTATTAATCTTCATTATACCTTGGGGGACAAAATGTCCCTCTTCAGAGGTGGAAAAAAGATGATCGATGAGGCAGTAGTTACAGCAAGGAGATTTGCTGGGGGAAGAGTTCTACAAATCTATCACCCTCTGAAATAGAGAGTGTATGTTGTCTATTTCACTCTCTCTCTATAGTGTATGAGTGTAAAGGTGTCTATATTTGGTTGTACGTATTGTGTAAAGAAAGCGTTGGGTCTCTGGGGTCATGGGTCTTTGTAGAAATTATTAAAAGGAGATCTGTATTTTTTTTTTTTACGTGTTTTTTCGTGATTGATACTTTAGGTAAATGTTGTAACTGTTTAGGTTATCTGAATAACACGGTAAAGTGAAATTCTATTGTACATAATGGTGTAAGTCATGTATTTTTTTTTTATTCTTTTTATTTTATTTTTAAAGAAACAAAACGAAAGAGAGCAACAGCAACCAACGTAGCAGGTGGAATGGCGGGTGATAACTCTGATGCCCCTCCGCCGGAGCGCAGTGCACGAGTGCGTCCGAAGCGTCGCAACGATATTCCAGCCGTGCGCCGGCGGGCGGCGATTGACCCACGCTTCAGTGATCTCTACGGCACGGCGGATGAGCAGCAGTTCGAGCAGCACTACAAGTTCCTGCGGGAGCAGCAGGAGGAGGAGCAGAGGCGCCGCCGGCACCGCATACGCTGTCTGAAGTGCCTCATCCGCCGCGGGGAGCTGGAGGAGAGCGGGGCGGATCTCGCGGAGTACGACCTCTCCGAGAATGAGCGCGAGGTGTTTGGCGAAGATCACCTGGACGAGCTGGCGGACATGCGTCTGCAGCCGCTGGCCACACTGCAGGCGGAGCTGCAGCAACTCCAGCGCGAGTCTCAACTGCACGTCTCGCGCGAAAAGGGCCGGCAGGCGCGCAGTGCCGCTGTGGCGGTGAAACGCGAAGTCGTCACCCGCGAGGCGGCGGCGGTGCGGGCGGGCGTCAAGCGGCGGGCGTTCGTTCCGCGCCGATCGGAGCTGCGGCGGGCGGTGTTGGCCGATAAGTTCGAGCGACTGGAGCAGCGGGGAGGGAAGGCGGCGGTGGACAAGTACGTGGAGCGCAAGAGTCGGCGACATCCGTAAAGGTGGGGGCTGCATAGAGTGAAGGAATAAATAAATGAATGAATGAATGAATGGGAGAAAAAAAGTAAAGGATATTTGTGATAAATATATATATCAGTGTGTGTGTGTGTGTGTTATTTTTACTTTTGAATCCCTGAAATTTTCTTCTACCAGACAACAATTTTGTATTATGTTTTAATTCGTTTAAATATATTCAATCTTGAGAATGAACCTCTATTGGGTCTCATTCTTAGGGAAACAGAATGAAAGGACACCAAGAAATATAGAAGTGTGGACGTGCAATTCTTTTTTTTTTTTCTATTGAGTGCGCTATACAATAACGCTAACAAGGAGAGAAAGGTAGGAAAAGAAAGAGGTAGAGAGTATTCACTTTCTTCACTTCTTTTTTTTTTCTTTCACTCTATCTATTTCTCTCTTTCTCTTCCTAATTCAAGAGAGGGATTCCTTCTGCAGTTCTCAAGTGATAGAGTTAACCTTGTTGTTGTTATTGTTGATTACCTCTTCTTGTTTATGTCCTTGTATTTGCAGTCTGTGCTTCTTTTGTTGTGATATTGGTGTTTGTTTACCACCATATCTTATTCTGACTCATCACAACGTTTTTCTTGTTTGCTTTCTTTCTTGTGTCGTGTTTTTTTTTTTTTCGATACTGCATATGAAGATTTTGTTCTCTTCTTCTTTGCTGTGTGAGCTATGTGGATCCTTTTTTTTATTTTATTATAAAAAAATAAAATGAGATGAACTGTTCTACCCTATTTTTGGATTCATAAAAAAAGACATCGTCTTTCTTGTCTCTTTATTTCCAAAGCACTGAATCCATATTGAATGCCTGGAAGTAGTATTCATGGTTGTTATTATTATTGTTATTATTATTATTGTTCTGGTGACTGAACCCCGTTAATTCCCTAACTCCCATTGCAAAAAAAAAAAAAGTTTTTTTTTTGTTTCTATTTGCAGTCTGTACAGAGTGTGGGAAGGAGAAAGTAGTAGTTTTTTTTTTTTCTTGAATTGGCGTATGGATAGTGTGTTTGGTTGAGAAAGAAAAATAAAAAAAGAAAGAATGAAAGCCAAGCGAAGAGAATAGTGAGACATTGAGGATACAACACACCCTTGTAAATTTTCTTTTTATTTGTTTAATCTTCTCATTAACTAAATAAAATGAATCTTGTGTATTTATGTGTTCTGGATGCCCAATTGTTTTGCGTATCAGAGGAATTGTATTTCTCGTTTTTGTTAACTTTTTTAAAAATGAATTTTTGTATAGTGTTGCGTACATTCACATATATATATATACACACACACAAAGAGAGAGATAAATAGATACATATTTACTCGGATACATTTATTTTGAAAATAAACTTATATCACATTATTTATAAAAAAAAATATATATATATATATATATATCTTTAGCAGTACGACGTGTAAAAATTCATCAAAAATGATGCGGCAATTGTTACGAGAGTTTTGGGAAACAGCGAATCCCTACACACAGTACTTGGAGGAAATGACACCAGAAGAAAAAGAAAAACAAGAAAGTTTTGAGTCATTTGATTATTACAAACCTTATCCGTCTATGTACATGAAGCACTTACGACAACATTATGCTGAACATTCTGTAGAGTCCACTGTTGTTGCTGAGCAACCGGCACAGGAAGTATTAGCAGAAGTTGAAAATGGATTACCACACTACTTTGAGGGAGCCCGAATGAATGTATTGGATGCTGTTAAGAATTATGATGCTGATGAACGAAACGAAGCGTTACGTTGGTTTCTACATGTTCTCATTGCTATTTTTGTAGGTATAGTAGCTATGGTTATTTCATTCGCGGTAGAATATATGGAAGAGTATAGAGCTGAAAAACTTGACGCTATGATTACTAAACATCACGTGATGGGTCGATTTATGGGATTCTTTTTCTTTATTGGTGTTTCATTAGCACTTGTAGCCATTGCAACACTTGTTGTGGTATTATTTGAACCAGCCGCATCGGGTGGTGGAATACCAGACGTTATTGCATACCTCAACGGTGTACAGATGCGAAAGGCGATGAATGTTCGTACATTCTTTGCAAAAGGTATTTCCTGTATGTGTGCGGTGGCCGGTGGTCTGCCGGTGGGACTTGAGGCCCCACTCATTCATCTTGGAGCCATCACTGGAGCGGGAGTCACGCAAGGGCGAAGTCGTACACTTGGATGTCAGACGAAACTATTTCATGCATTTCGAAACAATAAGGATCGACGAGATTTCATTACAGCAGGCGCTGCATGTGGTGTGAGTGCAGCCTTTGGAGCACCAATAGGTGGATTACTCTTCGTAATGGAGGAAGTATCAAGTTTTTGGGATCATAGTGCAAGTGGACAGATTTTTCTTGCTACTATGATTTGTTTTACAACTATTAGTATGTTTCGTTCTTTAATGGAAGATCAACGATTATTAGGATGGGTATCAAACGCTGTTTCAGTTCTTTTTGAAGTAAATTTGACAATTCCACTTAATTTACTATCTATTGTACCATCTTTTTTTCTTGGAATCCTCTGTGGAGCACTTGCAGCTGTATTTACTAAAGTAAATCTCATGTTGGTAAAATATCGTCGAAAATATTTACGACCATTTTTACTTCGTCGTTTCCTTGAACCACTTGTTATAGTAGCAATATATGGTACATTGTCATATATACTTGCTTTAGTACCTGATTGCAGGCCAAAGTATGGGATGGACAGTTCAAATGATACATTGGTATGGGGTACTGAAAATCGAACACGATTGTTTACAGCGACTTGTTTAAATAACGAATCATATGCTCCTCTGGCAACCTTGACAATGGGAACTGGGAAAGACACTATACGTCATCTTTTTTCACGGCAAACAATTGGTGAATTTCCTGCAGGGTATATATTTCTATTTCTCATACTTTATACTTTGTTTGCATGTTGGTCAAATGGAACATCAGTTTCTGGTGGATTAGTAGTACCAAGTCTCGTTATAGGAGCCGCATTTGGTCGTCTCTATGGTCAATTTTTGTGGTTTTTGACAGTTCGTGGAGCTGGTGCTGAACGTAGTTACTGGGCATCACAGGCATGGTTGGATCCTGGAGTTTTTGCACTCATTGGTGCTGGGGCTTTTCTTTCAGGAACTTCACGAATGACTATGTCTATATGTGTTATCATGGTGGAGTTATCATCAGAACTTCATTACTTACTTCCTGTGATGGTTGCTATTGTAATGTCAAAGACGGTGGCAGATCTTATTAGTGAACCACTCTATCATCAGATGCTTCGTCTTGATTCAGTACCTTATCTACAGGCACATTTGTTACGACCAGAGTTTGAACAATTAACAGCAGCGGATGTAATGGCCTCAGATGTAGTGACACTTCGATTGCGAGAGAAAACATCTGTTGTAATGGAGGCACTACGACAAACTGCGCACCACGCTTTCCCGGTAGTGGAAGCAGTAGATGAGAGAAAAACACAATCTGATGGAATCCTTCATACAGGGAATTGTGGAGAAGGAGGAGTGGGAGTAGGAGAAGACGGGCAAGATCGTGTACGTTACAAATTTGTTGGACTAGTCACACGTGAAGATGTACAGATTTATCTTACTCTCCCCACATTATATAGTACCAATACCCAGAGTACTGTACCTAGTTCTCAAACTGATGGTTTGGGTGGAAATCTTTCTCCTGGTGTACTTGCAACTAACAAAATGACATGGACGGAGTGGTTAACGCACAAAACGTCTCTATTCTTTGTTCTGGGGGACAGAAGATGGTCAGAGCTCTGGGCACGTTCTAATCACAGTGAAGGACACACAGGGGGTGTGGATCACAATAACACCAGTCTCCATAGTATTAGTTCTAGAATTGACAATGATAACTTGTTCCTTTTAGATGAGAGTCGTTTACCACCGGTACTTGATTTTTCTCTAATTGTAAACCGTAGCCCATGGGTAATTCCTCCATTCTTTAATCTACAAATGGCGTATCATACTTTTCGAATGATGGGATTACGTCACATGGTCGTTGTAGATGGTGACGCCGTAGTGGGAATTATTACACGAAAGGATCTCCTCGTTGATACGTTGCGACGACGAGTGAGAGAACTCCACCCGGTGAGTGATGATAACTTTGATGATATGAATCCCCCCTCGTTGATGCCATCATTATCTCATAGTTATCGCAGTAATGGTCATGCATTACGTCCATGGGGTGAACGTTTGCGGGATTCACCATCAACACAACCGGTACTACCACAGCAAGTGATGGTTCCTGACCTTTTTACTGTCGACTTCCCCGAAGTGAATCCGGTTGTGCCTCATTAGCGCATTCTTCTACAAGAGATGATAAGAAAAAAAAAAAAAGAAAGAAACGGAAGTAAAGCAAAACGACCAGAGGAGGGGAAATGGGCAAAAAAGTTCTTGCATGCTCTTCTTGCCTTTACCACAACATGCAAATCCTTCTGTAGAGTAATCTACACTTGCTCCTGTTTTTTTTTTTTTCTTTTTCTTTTTTTTTTCGTATATGTCTCTGTGCGTGTGTAGTTTTTTAACATTCCATGCTTTCTATGTATTCTTCTTGGACTCTTGCTTATTTTTTTTTTCCTCTGTTCTTTTTTTCTTTCTTTTACTTGCTTCCTTTTGTTTCTCTCATTCATTCTCTCTATTAATCCTTTTTTTTTTTCTTCTCTTTTCTCACTTGTTTCATCATCATTTGCTGACTCCTACTGTTTTACAGCACCAAGTCGAAGTGACTCACCCCTACTGCTACCGTTCTAATTTCCAATAGAAGACATATAAACACACCCACATCGGGAGACCCCTCCAAAAGAAATTCGAACGAACAGGATGGCTGCCGCCACCACTACTGACGAAAGGGACGGCAAGTTGACTGGCTTGATCAAAACGATGCTAGAACGTGTGCCTAAGGAAAAACGATTAACGGTGGATGTTGTATTACAACTGCTGGGCACGAAGTACGCAACCATTTTTCCTGCAGAATATCTCTCCCAAAAGAGGCAACTTCTCGCTGATATCATTCAATCTTTCTATAACCCAGAAAACAGCAACGCCGAAAAGCAAGATAAAGAGCAAGAAGATAGCGATGATGACGATGATGATGATGATGATGAAGAAGAAGAGGAGGGGGAGGAAGAAGAGGATGAAGAAGAAGAAGATGATGATGATGGAGAGGACGAGGAGGAAGAAGATGATGATGATGAGGAAGAAGAAGAAGAAGCCGACGGCGAGCCTGCGGAGAAGCGACTGCGGGTGGAGGGCGACGGGGCGGTGGCGCTGCGCTGCCGCGAGATGATCGTCTGTCTTCGCCGACTTGGGCACCGCGTGCGGCCGCAGGAGGCGGCGGAGTCGGCCGAGTCGTACCTGCAGGAATGTCTCATCCCGCTCTTCAGAGAGAAGGGCCTCGACCCCGAGCGGTACGCCGCAGCCGACGTGAAGCGCTATCTTGTCAAACGGGAACTCGAGCTGCTGCAGTCTGATGGCGCCGATATAACCCTCGATCGCAGCGCTCGTGCAGGGCGTGGTGTGAACCGTTTCGCACAGAAGAATGACAATGGGACCGTCAATGTGAAGACGTCCAAGTTCCTAGATGACGAATAACGGAAAGTTTTGCGTCATATTTTCTTTTTTTCTTTTTTTTTTGTTTCCCTTGTAATTCTTTAACTTTGTCAAGGCTACAGCAAAGTTTGAATATACTTGAATCACACAAGGAGGCCTGATGGTACTTGTTCCATAGAACGAATGACGGATAGTATGCTGTATTTTTATTTTTTATTGTTGTTTCTTGGTTTTGGTCCTTTTGTTTTTAGTTTCTATTTTTATTCTTTTCATGTACTGCTTGTGTTGGTGGTGTTGATGATCTGCCTTTTTTTTTCTCTTTTATTTTTTTATTTTTATTTTGTGTGCGTACACACACATACACACACAAATACAAATACACTTTGTCACCCTCTTCAATTTGTTAATTTATTTTTTCCCCACTTGATGCATATTAGTGGGCAGGAAGAGGTGAAAAATGGGTGTTGAGGTGCATCCACATATCAAAGTTGAGGCAAAATCGGAAGATATAGACTTACTACCATCGCTAAATCCTATTGAAGAGGTGAAAAATATTAAATCCATCTCCAAAACATCGAGCAAATGTGAAAGCAGTGATAACTGCAATAATGCAGATAGTTGCAACAATTCAAGTCCATTTGTTGCAAAGGAAGGGGAAAACGATAAAGGATCACCAACACTTTGGGCCTTTCATCAGCAGCGATATGACCAATTTCTGAAGGCGTATTTTGGATACGACGCAGAACAGAGAATTAAGTGTGTACGTCAGGCATCACAAATATGTGTGATTGGTCTTTCTCTTCAAAAGAAGAATCAAAATCGTAATGGTGACACCGTTCACGCCGCACGTCGTTTTCTTCGGCATTCTGTTCTTGCAGTAGAAGGAGATGCGGCGTTTGTTAGACTTGTACAGAGGGCAAGGTCTCTATGGGATGAGGATGACGGATCTCAATACATTCAGGATCCCTGTCAATGGCCTAATGCTCGTTGCATTGCACTTCATTACGGTCACCCTTCTACAACTGTTCTACCTGGAGAAGGGAATTACCATGATGATGAGAGTGCCCCTTCCTCTAGTACTACAGGAATTGAGGAGAGAATGAAGTTTCCACTGGCTACATTTATGGCAGTAGTGGCCACTACACCTATTGAGGAAGGTGAGGCAGTGCGTCTGTGTCTCCGCTCGTACCACCGCTGCTTGGATGAAGCGACGTGGTATGAACAACAGTTCGGGCCGAACAGCCACGGCAGTGTTGCACGTGGGGTGAAACGTTTTCACATGTGGCCACCTGGACTCGCCTTCTACCACGGTGTTGGTGCACGCCACGCCGGGGCAGAGCCAGTGGCGGGATTCCCCTTCACACTGCTTGATCTCGCGCCGGCAACAGCCATTGGGGAAGGCGAAAAGGGTCTCTTTGCAGCACATCCAGTACCATACGCTACATGCTTTCTTTACTGCGGTCCAGCGGTCGCTACAAAGGTAGTAGAAGCGAGAAGACGGCGTCTCGCTGTGGGTTCTGATAATATTGCGTCCCCTACTATTGCCACGGGTTCTCATTCTACTAATTCTGCTGCTACTACCAATAGTGCTAGGAGTAGCAAGAGTAGAGCTGATGATGCCGTACCAGAAGATGTATCGGTTGATGATGCGACGTATGCACTTGGTATGGGTCGACATGGACTTTGTTTTGGTCAAGGTCTGATGCGATATGCAAACCATCGCTATAATTTGAGCAACTATGGTAATGTTGAACTGTGTTCAGTGATGTTATCCGTCACAAGTGAGTTTTCTCCTCTTGCTGCAGCGCTTGAAAAGCGTCGAAAAGGTAACACACAGACAAAAAAGAAAACACGTAAAGTTCTCCCACAACGAAGGTTAGAAAAATCACAAAAACTTGGTATTACAGAGAACAATACTGGGGGAATTGTGGTAAAGAAAAAACGGTACCGACCCCTTGCTGGACGCCGGGTATTTCTTGAAGAACACAGTCACTTTGTAACCATCCCATTCTTTATTGCGACGACTGATATAGAGGTGGGAGAACAACTTTTGGCATGGTCATACGGTGAAGAGTATGATGCTCGATTGGAACGTTATGCTGTTTGTGATGGAAATATCGTACCATACACATATGCAGCAGTGCTTGATAGACGAACACCAGTTGGACGTTGGCAACGTTACAAAGGTGACTACCGTCATGGTATGGATGTAGGAGATATTGTATGGTGTTGTCAGTCTTCCTTTGGTAATGCTTCTGTTGATCCTTTAAACGAGTTATTTGTTATAATAGAGATGCAGCGTAAAAATTTAGGTTACTTGTTACTGCGACCCCTTATCCGCAGTTCTGCCTCTCATCAAGGATTTCTTCTTCACCCTGATGAAATTAATAATGATGAGATGTATGTGCTCGATGTGTGTACCCTGAAAACACTAGAGCGCTGCGTCATTGCTCATGTCGATACAGTAGGTCTGCTATTGGAAGACATTGACTATAGAACACTAGAGGAAGCCAAACGATCCTCGGCTCTCTCCTCGTCAGTGTCATCACCTCAAATTGCAGGAAACGGGAACAATTGTGGTGGAGAGTTATCGTCCTCATTTTATCATATTCTCATTGATAGTGTGGCTCTTCGAAGGGCGACGAGACTAGTTCTTGAAAGTGAGCGAGTTTACACGGCTACGTCAGGACTTCTTAATGGACGTGTTTGGCCGTTCCTTCAGAATTCTGGAGAGGGTGGGGCTCACAAGAACCGAAAAGAGTCAGTGAAGAGCAAGAAGAATGGGAACAAAAGATCCACAAGTTAACGCAGTCCCTCTCACATCTATCATGGTTAGATGATGGGAAAAAGTAACAGTGGTTTATTTTATTATTCTGTGGCAGAAAGTAAAAGAGTGCAAAGTATGGAAATGTAATGTGTGCCACTCAGGAATTGGAGGTTTTTTTATTTATTTATTTGTAATGACGCCCACATATAAAAAGAAAAACGATTTCTTTTTCTTCCTACTCCTCCTCTTCACTCCATTCCCATCATCGTTTCGGTGTATTCTCTTGCTTTGTTTCACCCACTCGTTGGTTTTCCTATCTGTATATATATATTTCTTTCTTTCTTTCTCTCTCTCTCTCTCTCTCTTATTCTTGTTCTTTGCTATGGGGTTGGGTCTTTCCTTCCCCTTTTATTCTTAACGTTTTAATTTTTAATTACTTTTTAATTTCTCTTTTTGATCTGATAGGCGAAAACCCACACTCTGTGGAAACTGGAGAAGAGAGTGTGGAAAACAAAAAGAAGAAAGAAAAAAAGGTGTATGTCGCAAGACAGGCACCGGAATGTGCAATCATACACAACTGCACTCGGTACAAAGGCATATATACTCGGAAATGTTTGGGGTGGTGAGGCTTCTGAAGATGCACTGAGTAATGAGATGTCTGCTGAGGTGCAACAACATTCTTTACCTTCTTTAAGAAAACATTGTACTCTTCCTGTTCGAAGTAGACCATGGTGTAAAGATGTTCATCCACCATATCCTTCAGAAGGTGGTAAGTCAAAAAGGAGAAGAGTGATGAGAGAAAGTGGTAAACGTTTAATTACCACATCTTTAGATAATAACACAGGTCCTGGGATAACGGATGAATTACGACATTTGTTGCCAACACAAATTGTGGTGCCTCCAGTAATGCATACTGCTTCTTCAGAAGCTCCGTTACCGTTACCTACATCGTATTGGAGAATTCCTCTTGCGCCATTGAATTCATCCAGTAATAATAGTGTAGGAGTAATATCATCAGAACCACTAGAAACGAAGTCTTTCAATGCTATTAATACTACTAAACACTCTCTGTATGATGTGTCTACGCATCAGGTAACAGATTTACCACCTAATCTGCCAAAAATATTTTCACCGACACCTCCATCAAATATCCATCAAACTGACCTTAATAATAATTTTTCTCACTGTTCAATGGAGGACCATCAAAGTATGTTGGAAAATGGTTTTGTTTACTGTCCAGATTGTGGTGTGAGGGTAAGTTATGCTCCCTTAGTGGAGTACTCACCACAAGAATGTCCTGTAACCCATGAAAAATTAATGTGTGATATGGAAAGTAATGAAAGGAGGCAGAAGAAGTATTGTATACTATGCGGTTTTTTAATAAAAAATCAAACTGCACCACTTAAAGAGAATCAAGAGAGGGAAACAAGAGATGGGAAATATTTCTTGAGTATGAACAATTCTTCTGCTAGAGTACTAGAAAATGTACGTGTGGAACCACCTTATATGGTGCCAGGACAGACTCTAATTGCGACAGCGCTTTCTGAACCATTAACTGGTTTTAAAACTGATGGAGATGAGAAGAAGAGAGTACAAAAAGAGCCTGGAAACATAGATTCTCACTTTACAGTTAGAAATGATGGTAACTTTCCATCTCAAACTGCAACGGAATTTCAGACTAGGGTTGATTACCCCTTACCAGCTCCTTCTGGTACTGCGGCGAGTAGCAGTAAGGAAAGTGGAGGAACGGAAGCTTTCACTAAAGAGAAGGCGTTGGGATCTTCTGCCATGTTGACTGTACCACTACCACCACCACCAACAGCAGCAGCAGCATCAGCAAGATCAGTGGCAGCAGAAAAAGAAGAAAGTAGATTAGATAAAACTGTGGAATCTCCTTTCACTTCTATGAAAGGAAGACATTTAGAAAATGCCTCAGGTGTGGGAGTACAAGCTTCTACATCTGCAGGGAAAGCCGTGGACGTCACAGCGGTGAAGCGAGAGTTTCTCTACACGGCCGGTGTATCCGGTGTGTACTGTGGATTACCAAATTGTGCCTTATGTGTGAGTTCGGTGGATTCATCATCACCTCATATAGGGTCAAGTTGTCAACATTCACCAGTTACAGAGGTAAAACGACATGACGAGGCAAGTGTTATAGTTGTACATAATCATTACTATCACAAAATGTAGAGAACGCTATAAATAGAAGAGATTAGAAGAAGAAAAAGAAGAAGAAAAGCGAAAAAGAGGGAGAGTTACTTCATCTATACGCACATTCACACATCCTTTTTCTCTCTCTCTTTATCCATTTTTGCTCATTCGTTTTCCTAGAATTGAAATGAGTTTAGTGGTCAGATGTCTTTGGAAACGATTTCATCTTTTCCTTTTTTTTGTGTTTTCTCTTATTTCTCGTTTTTTTTTTTATTATTTAAACATGCAGGGCGTTATCCTACTTTCTACCCTCCTGAGAGGAGGGGGTTAAGTGTGGAGTTGTGTTTCTTGCACATTTATGAGCGTCTCAGTTGATATGCGTCATGTAGCTGCGCGAACGCGTGCTGCTGCAAGAAGAAGACGTCAACGTCTTCTTTCTGCAGGAGACAATGGTGCTATTGTGGAATACGATTCTTTTACAACATTTACTAGTACATCACCATCACATCGTATTCCTGTCCCTCCTCGTCAAGCTCTAACACGACCTTTGTTGTTTGATTACTACAAAGTCATCACTGGGAAGGAGCCGGGATTAATGCAGCGTGACCTCAGGAAGGAGGGTTACAGTTACAGCTGGTTTACTCCAGCAAGTAGTGAAGAGAGAGAAGTCATTCCAAAAGGCAAACGCCGATTAGGTGAGGCTTTGATTGCTGCTAGAAAACCACTATGTGAACTCGAAGAAGGTGTTAGGGGCGTTTTTGACTCTGGACACATATATTCTCCCATTTTTCGCTCTCTTAGTCGTAACTCTGGAAAAAAAACTATACTCCGAGATAACGATATTGATGGAAAAGAAGAAGAAGGGATTCAAGAAGAAGAAGATGATTATGATGATAATAATATCAATACTAAGGTTGTCTTTGTTCGTCCGGTGGCGAGGGAGCTTCTCTCCAAGGAGCGAATGATGTATGATGAGATGGTCCGAGTGGCACCAAAGGGACGTGAGTGGGATCGACAACATGCATTACGCCACGAGGTGGGTCGGACAGCCCAAGAAGCACTTATCGATTCTCACATTGACACGAGATACCGACGCCCAGGGGATTATGTGCGGCGGAACTGGCGAGGTGATTTGCTTGATGCACGTGGACGTCCTATGCGTGTAGTTTCGACATTGATTTAGAAGAAACACTTTGAAGGCTCAGTAGGAGGGGGGAAGAAAAAGGGTTTCTTGGTTTACTGTTGGTACTTTCTACTGTCATTGTGGTTATTATTGCTAGAATAGAGGAGGAGTTGCGAACTGGGCAATTGCTTTCCTCCTGTTGTTACGCACAGGAGTATTGCCTCTGTATAGTCTGTGAAGAAAAAAGTGGATAATTCTCAGTAATGAAAGAAATTTACATTTTTCTCGTTTTTTTTTTTTCCTATATATCTGTTTTCATTTGGCCCTCCTTTTCCCCCTTTTTTTCCTGTCTCTCTATGTTTTCCTTTATGGGTGCATTTATTACCAAGAAGAAGATTAAAGACAAAAGTATTAAAAGCATCAGTCGGCATAAAAACCGTTTTATATTTAAGATTGCAGGATAAAAAAAAGAGAAGAATCGAATAAAAGCAACACATGGCGGAATTGTCCAAGCCAAAGGTATATTTTGTTCTCGGTGGTCCGGGTTCCGGCAAAGGTACAGCATGTGCTTTACTAGTCAAGGAATTTGGATTTACACACTTCAGCGCTGGAGACCTTCTTCGTGAGGCAAGTAAGAGTGGCACAAGTGAAGTGGCGAAGAAAATTGCAGAACTTATGCGAGCAGGAAATATTGTCCCCTCTGATATCACCGTGGAACTAATTTCACATGCTATGGCGGAGAAACCAAATCCGCGAGGATATATCATTGATGGTTTTCCACGTAAAATGGATCAGGCCCTCATGTTTGAAGAGGGCATCGTCCCAGCAAAAGGTATCCTTTATTTTGATTGTTCAGAAGAGACGATGGAGGAGCGAGTGATGCATCGCGCGCAGGAAGGATCTGGCCGTGAAGATGATAATCCGGAAGTCCTCCGTCGCCGTTTCCGCACAAATATTGAGCAGTGTATGCCAGTCGTGGAGCGATACAAGAATGAGGGTCGTCTCCACACGATAAACGCTAACCGCAGCCGTGAAGAAGTTTATGCCGAAGTAAGAGAAGTAATGATCCAGTTGGGCGAGAAACCGCTTCCGGCAGAGTGATATTTATTCCAGCTGAAAAAAACTGGAAACTGGGTAAAAAAAGAGAGAAAAACTGAAATGAATGTGAATTATAAAACCAGTATTCCTATTTTGTTTGTTGTATTCTGCGTTATGTGATTTGCGTAAAGACTTTATGTTTGGGCGGTTTCTGTTTAGCCTTATTGTTCTGGGGATATGGAAACACAAATTTACACACTCACACATTCACATTCATATTCACACACATTCACATTTTTCTTACGTACACTGTCGTATTATATTTTTTCTTTTTTTTCTCTTTTTTTTTTTTTTTCTTTTTTTCTTTCTGTCCTCATATTTCTGGAAAGTGGTTTGTCGTGAGACCTATCTCATCATGGCTCGCCGTCCCTCGCGTTGCTACCGCTTCTGTAAGAACAAGCCGTACCCAAAGTCGCGTTTCTGCCGAGGTGTACCTGACCCAAAGATCCGTAACTTCGACATTGGTAAGCGCCGTGCCCCAGTGGACGAGTTCCCTGTATGCATCCACGTTGTTTCCCGCGAACTTGAGCAGATCTCGTCAGAGGCTCTTGAGGCCGCCCGTATTCAGGCCAACAAGTACATGGTGAAGCGTGCCAACAAGGAGGCCTTCCACATGCGTATCCGTGCTCACCCGTTCCACGTTGTTCGTATTAACAAGATGCTTTCCTGCGCTGGTGCGGATCGTCTGCAGACGGGTATGCGCCAGTCTTATGGTAAGCCCAACGGCACCTGCGCTCGTGTCCGCATTGGTCAGATTCTGCTCTCCATGCGCACGAAGGAGACCTTCATCCCACAGGCTCTGGAGTCCCTCCGCCGCGCCAAGATGAAGTTCCCTGGTCGCCAGATTATTGTGACATCAAAGTACTGGGGCTTCACAGACATCCTCCGCTCCGAGTATGAGGCACTGCGCGATGCTGGCAAGCTCGAGCAACGCGGTATCCACGTCAAGCTGATCACACCAAAGGGTAAGATCACTCAGCAGAACCTGATGGCTTGAGCGTAAACGAATGCAATGAACCACGACATCAAGTGATGTTTTTCTTTTCTTCTTATTTGTTTTTGAGTTTTTTTTTTTCTTTTCTTTTTTTTTCGCTCGTTAGAACTCTTTCGAGTATCACTAGAGACTTTCTCTGTGTGTGTGTGTTTTTCTGCATTTGCATCGAATGTACTTTTCTGTTTTTTTTTTTTTTCTTTTCTTTTCTCTCTTTTTTCTTTTTTCGATATTTTGGAATTCTTTTGCTTGCTGTAGGTCACAAGGCGAATATCGCACGAAAAAGGGTAAATAGATAATTGGGAGAATCAGTGCTCCTAGGATAGCGAAAAGATGAAACATCAGAATGTCGTAATTCAACATTCAATGAGGCGAGTTGTATCTCCTATAAATGTTTCTGGTGTTAGTATTAGATTTTTCTGTGGATCCCCTAAAAGTAAATTTACATCATTTACTTCACTTTATGGTATGGGTTCTGCTACTAATGCTAATATTACTACTACTACTACGAGAATGACCACTACCACTACTGCTGCTGCTGCTACTACCGCAGGCATTGGTGTGTCTAGACGGTTTTCATCTACCAACGCAAAGAAGGATTTATATTCTGTTCTTGGGGTAACACGAAATGCCTCACAAGAAGAAATTAAATCAGCCTATAAGAAGAAAGCCAAACAACTGCATCCTGATGTTAATCCCAACCCGCGCGCTGCAGAAGATTTTGCAGATGTGAAGCAAGCATTTGATGTACTGTCTGACCCACAGAAGCGTAGTATGTATGACATGACTGGTAACTCAGGAGCAGCAGACAGATTTGGTTCAGGGCCTGGTTTTAATCCTTTCGCACAAGCTGGTGGTGAAAACCCATTCGGAGGTGCGAATCCTTTTGGTGGAGCTGGTGGTAATCCTTTTGCATCAGCTGCAGGAGGACAAGGATTTTCTTTTAATGATTTTGAGGAAATTTTCCAAAAGATGAGTGGGGCAGGTAAAGATAAAACTCGAAAACCTCAGGGACCGGAACCTGGTGCAGATATTCACTTCAAACTACGACTTTCATTCTTGGAAGCTGTTAACGGTTGCAGTAAAGAAATATCGTTTAACACATTCCGTCGATGTGGGGCTTGTTCAGGGAGTGGATCTCAGGATTCAGGCTCCAAGGCAAAATGTGTACACTGTGGTGGAAGAGGAAAGAAAGTAATGAGTACAGGATTTTTTCACATGCAGCAGGATTGCACCCACTGTGGTGGAACTGGTGAGACAGGGCGTTCCTCCTGCACTCATTGTAGTGGGAAGGGTATTGTTAAGGATCGCAGCGTACAAACTTTGCCTGTTCCTAAAGGCGTAGATAACAAGGAACGTCTCAAGGTGACAGGAAAAGGAGAAGCAGGTGTACGTAATGGACCCCCAGGTAACTTGTATGTGGAAATTACGGTTGATGAACATCCAGTATTTCACCGTGAAGGGTGTGACATTCATGTTATTACACCTATCTCTCTCGCTACGGCTGTGTTGGGAGGTACAGTGCGTGTACCAACGTTAACAGGAGAGGTAGAGACAAAGGTACCCGTCGGAACACAACAAGGAGACAAACTCGTCTTGCGGGGTCGTGGCGTTCATCGACCTAACCAAAACAAGACAGGAGATTTCTACATTCACTTCGCTGTGCTCTTGCCCAAGTCACTTACAGATAAACAGAAATCCCTTATTGCTGAATTCGCTAAAGATGAGAAACCACTTGAATTAACGGACCCACAGTTGCAAGAGCTGAAGAACCGCTACAAGTCATGGTTCTCTGCCTAATAATAAAGGGAAAAAAAAGAATGAAAGAGAGTGTGTCCGTGCGTGTGTAAGTGTTTCTGGGTATTACGAGTTCAATGAAGAAAAAGAAGAAAAAAAAAAAACGGGTTGTGAGAGGAAAAGATTAAAAAGGGAGAAACATTATGAGACAAAAAAAAAAAGAGAGAGAGGGAGAGTGGCGGTTAAAGAAGAGTGAGAAGATCTGTTTAAAGGTCGTCTTTAATCTTTTCTTTATCGATAGCCGCCCAGGCGAGGGAGAGAGTGTTCTCATGAAAAAAAAAAGAAGAACGGAAGAAAGAAGGGATTAGAGGAGGTACGTTTACGCGTAACCTCCTTCTTCACAGAAGAGGGAAAAAGAAAGGAAAGGAAGCGTAATACAAGGACTGTACTTTTTCTTCACACGAGTTTTTACCCATTTCATTTTTCCAAAGATCCTGGATGAAGGAGAGGAAGAAGAAAACTCACAGCAGCGCTAGAAAAACTGGCATCGAAGAAGAAAGAAAAAAATGTGAAAGAGGGAGTTTGTGCGAGATTATATGATTGTGTAATCGTCTCTGCTGTTGAGAACTATCGAGGTTATATTATTATGAATGAGGGGAAAAAAAAAAATGGAGCAGGAAACATGGAGGATTGAGAAAGGTGAAATGGTGATATGCTCTCTTTCATTCTTTTCGTAAGTTCCGCTTTAGGGGGAGAGGAAGAGTGGAAGGGGTAGCTAACATTCAACACCATAATGTCTATGTCTATATCTCTGTGGGTATGTCTCTCTCTATTAATTAATTTATTTTTTTTTTTAATTGCTTTGGTTGTTTCTCTCTATTTCTCTCTTTATGTTTCATTCTTTTTTTTTGCTTTCTTTTCTTCTTTTTCTTTCTTTTTCTTTGCACATATTTAGTTTGGGGGGGTGGTGATTCTTGTTCATTTTTATATTTATTATTGCTTTATCTTTTTTTTTGCTTTCGCAATACTAGGGTTTTATAGAGGTATCAGAGGACAAAGTATACAGTTTTTTTTTTTTTTTTTGCAAACGTGATTTTCCCTTCTATATCGCTTGAGGGATATATTTATTTTCCTTTTCCTTTTCCTCTGTGTGTGTGTTTGTCTGTGTTTTTGACTGGTCTCAGTTGCTTAAACAACTGTGAGGTGTGTGAGGCAGTGAGGTGGTGACATCACGAACAATGCGAGATGGCAGTGATGTGATGCTGGAGGATGAGGAGTATAATTTTGTGCTGCAGGTTGTGCGGGATCGAATACTCCAGCGGGAGCGCACCGGCCAGCCGCTCGTCCTCCGTGTGCGGCGGGATGGGGACGACGGCGATCAAATGACGGTTGTGCTCGGCCGCGTGGAGGGCGAGTCCGGCGGTGTGGGCGGCGAGCGGAGTGCACTGCGATTCGCCACCGAAGCGGAACCGCCGCTGGCGTCCCTGCCGTTCATGGCGGAACTCGGGCCGTTGTTGCTGCAGGCACTCGCACTGCAGGTGATATTTGGTGAGCAGCGGCGGCGAATGGCGGCCCCGTTGGAACGCGAGGCAGTGGGACGGCTACAAAAGATGAAGTTGCGAGAGGATATCATTGCACAACTGGAAAAGGATGGACAATGTGTATGCTCCATATGTCAGGAATCATTTGTTGCCAATGCTGAGGTATGTAGACTCCCTTGTGGGCATATGTTTGACGTTCCATGTTTGGAACGGTGGCTTGGAAGGACACGAACATGTCCTAACTGTCGATTTATGTTGCAAGATGTAGAGCAACAATATAAAGATGTGGTTGCCCCAGTATGGTGGCATAGTGGAAAGGATAATGAGGAGGAAAAGGAGAAGAATCAATGTAACGCCATACCAGAGAGGAGAGTCTCTCAAAGAAGAAATTCTTCCTCTACTGCAGGTAGGGGTTACGGTGCCCCTAGTACTATTGTAGATGAGAATAATTTTCAACAACAACAACAACAACAACCGGAACTCCCAATAGAGGAGTCTACATCATTTGGATCACTTTTGCGAGGTTATGACGGTAGAAGTAGAAGTGGGGATATGCTATTATTGGAAACTGATGATAGTTACACAATCTTTCCAGAAGGTAACATTCCAGGTTCTGAACCAATTAGTTATACACCAGTTCCACCGTCAAATGTACCACAACGTCAAGGCGAGGCGTTCCGTGATCGACAACTATTTGAAGAAGCAGAAATAACAAGAACACCAACAACGGTGACAAATTCCTTTGAACCGGATGTTTCAGAAGGCAGAAATCTCTCTGAAGGGAACTCTCCACTTTTATTCATGGAAGAGGACCCAACACCCCAAACGATTCCCCTTCAGGACTCATCATCATCGTCATCGTCGTCAACATCATCAATATCATCATCATCATCGCTAATGACCCCTCCAAGGGTGGATACAAATGATTCTATTCTTGGGGCAAATTTGCTAAATTCAACTTTATCCCCACCATCAGTAGCGTCATTGCGAAATTCAAATGAGGGTAGTGAATACGCTCTCTCTGCTAACATGTCCCAAGTTGCTCCGCGTCCACCGACGGAAACGCGAGCAACGGTGAGTGGTCGTTCTACGCAAACTTCTCTTCCTGCACATCCGAGAGAAACGACGGTGTCTGGTAACGCGAGGCATGCTGTATATGCACTGCGCCGACACCGTGTGGAAGAGGTTCACGGCGCCCTTTCACCAAACAGGGCTGGAGCTGAAGAGACGATAACGGTGGGACGTCCACAGCGGTACAGAACAGGAGTTGCGAATCGAATTATTGTACGTCCACCCGCATTACCCGAACCTTCATCACAACTATCAGAAGAACGACACCGCCGTCGTATTAGTAACAACAGTGGGTCTAACAATGGAATCACGAGAGAGGAGGGGCAGACTACATCCGTGAACCGACAACAACTTCCTCCTCGTGGGAATCGCCGCAATTTGGCACAGTATGAGGCAATTATTCGTAGAGGTAACCGTCGACGGTATTGAGAGTGAGAAAACAACAAAAATTTCTTTTTTTTTTCATTGTGTGTATGTGTATGTGTGAACTATGTCATGGGGATTAATTAATTGAATGAACAATGCAATGAAAATCATATGAGAAAGAAATATATATATATATATTTATGTTTTTATATATTTATATATATAGCTTATTTTTCTGTGTGTAATAAACGCAATGACTACATGATTTTGTGTTCCCTCTAGTTCTCCTTCTTGTTTTTGTTTTTGCTTTTTTTTTTGGTGAATAGTTAATTCTTTTGGAATTGTTTCCCAGTTTCCATCAATTGGTGTGATTTCTGAATCCGCTTAGATGTTCCTTCATTTTTGTCCTTGTGTGTATATACATTTTTCTGTGCCTGTGCGTATGATGGTTTGTTTGTTATATATATATATATCTTCTGTGGTTACTTTATCCCACTCACTTTTTTATACTCATATATAATTTTTTTTTTTTTTTGTTCTTCTTTTTGAAATGTATCTGTGAGTTCTCGAATATATAGAGACTGAAATAGTCAAGATGTCGATGTTTGGAGCTCGGGAGATGCCCGACGACACGTTTTCGACGGACATCACGAACATGTCAGCCAACTACCTTAATGAAAACAACTGTCAACGTTTTTGGCAGCGCCTAATGACATGTATGCGGGAAAGTCAAGAACTTGATGTACTCTATGATTGTCGAAGCCGCATGATTGATCTCCGTGAATGTGTTACGCGTCATAAGCAAAGTACGTGGGTATTTCGTGAGACAATGGCGACACTTAGGAATGAGGAAAAGTTGCGCAAATGGTTAAAAGAGTATGATGAGTCATTTGGACACCCTCCACTGTTGGAGGCGGTAGAAAAGGTGCGGGTTAAACTAGAAAAAGAAGGAGGTGTAGATGTTCTTAATCCAACGGTCTTTCATGACCCGGATGTTTTCATTCCGAGGGAGAAGGCGTAGATGCACAGTTCCCGTAAAGAAAAAAAAAAAAGAAATTGCCAAAATAAGGAATTAGTGATGAGAACAGAGGGGATAAGAAGAAGAAAAGAATGTGAAAGAGTGAAGGGGAGAGTAAGAGGGTTACATCAGTAAAGGTTTAGGAGTGAATGTCACATAATGGTAATAGGAAAAGGAATTGGAATATAATACACACACAATATTTCCTTAGAAATTTCTCTATTTTTATATATAGGTATTTGGGTTTGGTATCATGGGCTGGTATATACATATATATTATATGTATACGTGTGTATTTCACGTGCCGCTGATGTGTACGTTTCTGCTACTCCCTTGTTATTTTATTTTTTTTTTTTATTCTCTTTATTTGTAGTGATTATTATCAGTGACAGTGACGCGGTTGGAGGGTGTGGGGATACTAGGACCGTTAGTCTGTTCGGTTTGAAGTGAGATATCGTTTTTATTTTTTATTTTTTTTTTTATTTCCTTTCTTTATTTCTTTATTTCTTTCTTTTATTTGTTTCTCTTTTTATGTATATTTGACCATAATGTTTTTTTTTTTTCTTCAATTTTACTATTTTCATTCTCTTCTACTCCTCATCTCTTTTCTCTGATTCTTCTCTTGATATTCATGAGAAGAATATCAGAAAGAAAAAGAAAAAAAAGGAAACACCGAGCACACGTGCCAGTTCTTATCACATTAGCACGGGAAAAAAAGGACATCCTTCTTGTACTTTTAAGGCAAAGAAAATGTCAAAGCCGCGGTCCACACGACCGGATCCCATTTCTTATGTCTGTGTAGTCTCCGGCGAGGGCACGGAGTTTATTCTCCCAGAGGCCGCCGTACGGCAAAGTAAGATGTTGGCCTCTCTTCTAGATGGCATTTACTGTCTCCCCAATCGCGGCGGCTTTGGGGATCAACAGCGGCAGCGGCACGCCACTCCCGGTGTGTACGTGACGAACAACATTAACGTAATGCCGAGAATTCCACTGGCGCCACTCTCCACACGTACACTTGAGTTGGTTGTGCGGTATTTACTGCAGCGCTCTCTTGGTGATCCCAACTCCACCGAGGAGTATTCACTGCTTAGTGAATTAAGCCCAGTGATGGATGAGGATCAGGATGCTGTTGCGGACGTCTTGCTGGCTGCAGACTTTCTTGATTGCTAGCATCAAATTGTATTATCTTAATTCTCTTGATATTCACCCTCTTTCTCCCTCTTCTTTTTTTTTTTTCTCTCTCTCCATATATATTTCTTTTTAAGATAAAAAGGGGAAAAGAGAGAGAGAGAGGTATTATGAGGAAAAGAGAAATGATAAGCAAACATAAAGTGGATATCTTTACATGGGATCCAGTAGATTGTCAAGCAGAGTGATGTTCTCAACCTTATTCGTTGTTTTTTTTTTTTCTCCTATTATCATACTGAAAAAGTAAGAAAGGAGAGAGAAAGGGAAAGGGGAAGAGGGAAAAAAGAAATTCTACTATACGTGAAGAGAAGTCTATTGGATATCATGAGATACCCCCCCAAAAAAAGAAAAAAAAAATAATAATACCGCTTCTTCTGTGAGAGTATATTCCTCATGAGAGGGCAATTGCAGAAACACGTTTTGCTGAATGCGGGATGTCTGCATCCTTCTTAGTTATTGAAGAGAATGGGAGAAGAACAGTAGTGCTTCACAGTACACCGGTCGAGTGAGTGAGTTTTTTTTTTTTTTTTTTTTGGCATCCACAACAGTGCGAACACTATGAAAACAGAAATGGCAATAGAAATGAACATAATCAACTGTGTTTGTACGTTATCTTGAGAATAAAGAGCAGAAAACGATAATGGTAATTCCTTATTACACTAAAAACAGAAAAAAAAAAACCCATTTGCTAGGTTGATAGTGTAAAGGGGAAAACAAAAAAACACAAGATGGTTATGACCTCTATGTGTCTGGTCTTTACAAAGTTTATTGATGGTGTCTGAATGCTTTTTACACTGGAAACAGTGAGCTAACTTGATGAGAATAGGGTAATGTTATTGTCACTGTTTTGATTCTGTCATTACCACTTTTGTAATAACATAGCTGTAATGACAATGGATACAAGGATGGTGGAAATATGGATTACCGTTATATATATATACTTTTGTGTGCTTCTATTACTAATGTTGTGCACATCGGCGTTTATAGTATTATTTCTTAAGCCACAACACCACATACCTCTTTATGTTTTTTTCATCTGACAGATAGTGGTGACCTCCATTCTTTTTTTTTTTTTTTGTTTTTCGTGGTGAGATTGCTTCGGAAAAAAAAATATATATTTTTCTTTCTATTATATCATTGGTCAGAGAGACAATAATATTGTTCTGCGAGGAATAAGTTAACAGAGGAAAAGACATTTATTAACACTTTCCTTTTTTCTTCTTTTTTTTTCGTATTGCTAGCAGCAAAGGAGGGAAGTAACGAAGAGAGGAGCAAAATAAAGTTACGGAAGGCAAAGAAGAGAAGAAGCTATAGAGCTAGGCTCGCAAAGCATATCCTCCATCCCGTGCGTGTGTGTTCTCCTACCCCTTATAATATATATATATATATATATATTGTTATTATTATTATTATTTGGAGAGGATGGGAGCGGCGGCTTCATCTCGGCGGCAAGTCCCGCGCGTCTCGAGTGCGCCACCCCGCGGACGGTCGAAGCCGAAAGTTCTCGTGAACGGCAGCAGCCGGCGGCCGGCGTCCAGCGAAAACAACAGCATTTACGGTGATAATAACAGAAACGGGAAGAATGATGCGGGAGTGGATTCAGCGGCCCTGTGGAAGATTGAACAGCGACGACGACAGGCTGGCAGGAACAATGGCGAGATCAGCGGGGACGACACCCAATCGATAGACACAGACCCCGCCACTCTGCATATACTTAACGCCGTAAAGGAGGCGGACAACTTGCCGGACGAAAAGGCGACAATGAAACTGCAGTTGCTACGAAGTTGTTACCCGTACCTTGAACAAGTGCCTCCGAGGCGATTTGATCACCTGGCAGTTCTTGTCTACCAAAAGGAGGGAGATGTGTATTTCACACAAGGAGATGTGGAAAGCGCAAAGACGACCTATAGTCGTGCTATTCAAATTGCTGAAACACGTGTGGCAAGGGGTGAGAAAGAAATATATATGGTACTTAAACGATATGTACTTGCTATGGTGGGAATGGCAAGAATTTGGTATGAACAGGAACGCAAAACAACAGGATTTACATTTGCCAAAAAAGATCTAGAGATAGATGTCTCATTGGATGAAAGTATGGCCTCTATTAGCTCGTGTGAGAGCAGTATACTCTCTGATACTAGTATTTTCAGTTTAAATCAGGAAATTCTAAAATCCATGGCACCAAAAGCACCTCGTCGACGTGTTGGTCCTGCAGTGAATGTCGTCAGACTTTTACGTCCAACAATACTGAAAACGCACTACACAGCAGAAGATGATTTTGTATTGCGTAGCCAAATGGCACGTGAATTAAAGGCATCACCATGTGAACTTTTATTACTTCGTTGTATTGAGGTGGTGGAAATAGGACACCGACGGCAGTCAGAATTACTTATCCCTGCATTAATTGAATTGGCCCAGATATATGAAGATCTTGCATTGTATAATCGATCACTTTTGCTGGTGCGACGTTGTCTTGGTATTTTGTCTGTTGTTTACGATTATGATCATCCATGGATTATCCAATTACGACGTCGTGCTGATTACCTTATGGAATGTATGGATGAAAAACTAAAGGACGGTATGGCAACTAAGATTCAGGCAACATGGAAGATGTATAAGGCAATGTGTCAATTAGAAGAAAAACTTGGCCGACCAGTCACACGACATGTATTAATACCAAAATCCTATCAAAATTCTAATGCTGGCCCAGATTTCCTAAAAGATTTTGTTAACGATTTACCAGAAGGTACTGTTTTGTATGGCACTGGTGATGCAGATGGACCATTGGGTGAGGCACTCCGAGAAATCAACGGATCTATGCAAGACCGAAGCGATAAAACCCCATCCCCTATAAATTCATCACCAAAGAATAGTCGAGAACCAACACCCGATTTGAGAGATCAGCGCACACCTTCTTCACTACGTCGATCCACACACATGGGTAAAGGATCATCTCCAACTGGGATGAATATTGAAGAGACACGTGATCCTGCAATCTCTGCCGTATATCCGGCTGTGAAGCACGGTGATCAGCCTTCTGTGAATACTATGTTTATTCCAAATGCACGAGTTGTCAGTACTGTTCAGGATACCTTAACCGATACGCAGATGCAGGACACTGAATATGGTGGGGTGCTAACAATTCGCACAACCACTGTTACTCGCACTATAACGGAACAAGAGGTTGGAAGTGATGAGGAGAGTTCTTTCGATGAAGAAGAAGAAGTGATCGAAGAGCGTGAACCAATGGATGAACGGGAATTGATGAGAGATGAAGAATATCCGACGGAAGAGCAGGAAATAAAAACAGGAAGACAGGAAGTGGTTAAAGATCATGTGGTGGTGGTGGTGGAAGAACGGGAAGTGATTAGAGATAAAGAAATACCAGAAGATGATGATCCGATGGAAGAACAGGAAATAAAAACAGGAAGACGGGAAGTGGTGGAAGAGCATGTGGTGGTGGTGCAAGAACGGGAAGTGATTAGAGATGAAGAAGATCCAGAAGAAGAAGAAGAAGAAAAGGAAGAAAATGAAGATAATGATGAACCGATGGAAGCAGAGGAACCTGCGGAAGAACCCAGTGTAATAGAGGAAGAAGTGATACAGGAAGAAGTTGAGGAGTATGACGACGGAAGTGCAGTAAGGAGAGTGGTAGAAACACACAGAGAAGTCATAGTAGAAGATGGGAATCCCCCTATTCAAATTGAGGAGAAAAAAATCTATGAAGTCACTGCAACAACAGTGGCACCCCAAAAACTTTTAAGCGAGAATAGTGTAGATACCACAGATATAGCACCAAGAGATGAGGCAGGTAGCAGGCTTACCAAAAGATACAGTAGCAGCACGAACGAGACCAGCAGCGAATTAAGTGTTGAAGGAGCACTGCATGCGGAGTCTACAGCAGAATCTGCGTCTGTGGAAAGCGGTCAAGGTTCTCAAGGAGGCACAAGACGCATGCGTGCTTGGAAAGCCAGTCCCGAGGAAGAATAATAGTAGTAGTAATATAGTGTGATAAGATATATATAAATATTTTTTTTTCACTTGTTGCTATTTCTGCTTCTGCTTCTGCTTCTCCTGCAAGGATAAGAAGAATCAAAAAAGTGATAATTATAATTGTGTTATTGCTATTAGACTGTATTGTTTTTTTTTTTTTTTTTTTTGTTTTGTTTGATTGATTGTATATAAATATGTGTGCGTTTGTACGTTTGTATTTTCATCATGTGGAGTGAAGCGCCATTCGGTGCCCCTCTTTCCTGGTGTTTCACCCTCTTTTACCTTTCTTTCGGTGTACAGCTGACAGTGAGGGAGGAGGATGAGGAGGGAATATCACCGAATAAACGCAGAGAGCGTGGGTGAAAAGAGTGAGGTGTGGGAAATAGAAACACCAATAAAATTAGAAGCTCTTTGGCTCCTTATCTTTGTTATCTAAATGTGACATCCATCCTGTTCTTTTTTTTTTCTTTTGAATTATTTTACTATGCGGCGTTAAGCTGATACTACAAAGACCAGGTAAAGACTATTTTCTCAACTGGTTTGAGCATGAAGGTACCCACGTGTAGGAAAACGAGGGAGAGAAGAAAAAGAAGAAAAAAAAAAAAAAACCAAAAAGAAAAGAAAATATAAAGGGTGTGTAATCGTGTGGGGGTGCGGGTAGTGATTGGAGCACGGGGGAATACAAGGCATTGTACATAGTTGTTAGTTTTTTTTTTTTCTTTAATTGGTCTTTTTTGCTTTTATTCGCACGGTTGATGTTGGTTGGTGGCTGTGAGGAGCGAACGAGCGAGACAGAGAGAGAGAGAGAGAGAGAGAAAAAAAAATGAGCGAGAAGGAGCGATATCTAAAAGTGAAGGATTTATTTTTCTTATTAGTATTATTTTTGTTATTATGATGATTATAATCATGATAAACAACATCATTGTCGTCCTCACTATCGTTGACGTCATGATTCTTGCTTCTTTGTGTGTATCAATAGAAATCATATGCGTCACTTGCCTTCTCTTATTGTTGGTGTTTTTTTTTTCCTTTTCTTTTCCTTTTATTTTTATTTTTCATTGTTATGGTTTGTTTGGTGTTCATTCATTAAATCCCACGGGCTTTACACTTTCCCCACCAGAGAGGATGTCTTTCCTACAAAGAAACACACACACCCCTTTTTTTTTTTACTCCCTCCTTTATTTTTGCTCCTTTTTTTTTTTATTCTATTTCATTCTTGTTCCGATTGTGTTTATGTGTATGTGTGTGTTTTGTTTTTGTTTTTGTTGTTTCTTACCTTTCTCTGTTTTGTTTTTCATGATTGGTTCTGCTAACTTGTTGATAGTCGTGAGATGCCAATGTCTAGTGTCTTGTTCGTCTCTAGGCAGGCGTTCAGGGCTATTTACGCACCCAAAAATATTTGGTATGTATTTTTTTCATTTTGTTTCTTCGTTGTTTTTTTTTTTTTTTGCCTTTTCGATTTCCTTCTTTTTTTTTTTCTTTCTTTGTTCCCCGTATGATGGCTGCAGCTGTATCTTGCCAATATTGCGTGGCACACTGCTTACTGACATTATTCGCTATTCTCTAATCTTTTGTCTTGGTGAAATAAAAATAATAAACAAATAATAATAATAATAAAAATAATAATAAAAAAGGATAGTTTTCGCTGCCGTGAGAATCACCACAGCAAAATAATATCAGCAATATCGATAAGGAGTTTGCAGATATATAGGTAGTACTTGCACCATCAACTCAAAAGGGAAAAGAGAAAGAAAATTTATAAAAAAAAAAAAGATAAAGATAAATACTGTTTTTTTATTTTATTTTGGATTATCTTATTTAGTCAAATAGAAAAAAAAAGAATAAGAACAACAAAACTAAATTAGGTAATAGTAAATATGAGTCGTGTTCAACATGGTGATTATCAGCATCGTGGAAACAGCGTCAACTCCTCTGGCAGAAGAGTCTTATCTGCTGTAAGAGCCTCCATTCCTGATGATTCCGTGGTGGACTCTACCAAGCGTAAACCGAAACACAGTGATCCTGCTCGTGCCAGCTTAGACTCTTTCGTCTCGCTGCAAAGAAATTACGCAACTAAACCATCCACATTGGCAAATGCAGCACACGGACGGCATGAAGGCACAAAGAATGCGTGGGCCCCAACCATAATGACGAGATCTGGCTCCAACAGAGTGAGTGATAGTAACGAGCGGAATGTTTCACCAAAGTTACCCATTCGAGTACTGAAGGTAACAGGACCGGTGGAGAACTATGATACTTCTTCATCCGCAGTCGTACGAGAGAGAGTGCCGAATAGGCCTGTTCGTGGGAATGCTCCTCCTTTTATTCTTCCACCGGTTTCGAATGAAAGCAGTAGAAGTAGAGTGGATACGCCTTCGCATGCCAATCACTGGGGCAATAGTAGCAGTATGAATAACAGTAATAATGCCATATTCATCGGAATAGGACCTGGTAAGAATCAGAATGGTTCCCAGAGGTCCCCTGAACCGTTAATAAATACCCCAATTATAAAATATACACAACCGCAAGTATCAGGGGATGTAATGCATGTTTCTGAACTCCCTCCAAACAGGAATGGAGACAATTCTATTCCATTGGAGAAAAATCCAACACCAAGGACGGATGTTCAGAGTAATCAACTTGAGAGGCCCAGTAACCCAAATATTAGCAAGAGTAGTGCAGCTACTACCGTACTACATGCACCTCAACACCCTTATAATATGAAAAAGGAAACTCAGGGTACGATACCTGAGAAAAAAAGTATTTCAAGCCAAAGTACATCTCTAAGCAATGCATCTACTCTTCCACCTAACGCAGCACATATTTCCACTACAACAATCACACGAACTATTCGAAAAATTAAATATCTCCCTGTGGAAGAAGAGTACATTGAAAGTGATGATGATGATGAGGGGGAACCTCTTGAAAATGTTGTACCACCTTCTACAGCTGAAACTTTTATCAGAGGAAGTGGAACTGGTTGGAGGTCCTCTTTAGGGCAATCATCTGATGATACAGAGAATAATGGGAATGGTCAAGTCACACAATGCAAATCCGGTGAACCAGCCGCATCAATGTATCAATCAACACTCCAATCCTCCCGCACCAACAGTGGATTGTCAACTGTAAGTCTTCTCAGTTCAAATAAGTGGGCACGCCGTAATTACATAATGACTCCTGTTCAGACTGCACCAGAAGTATATCCAGCACGGGCTCCTATAATAGCACCGAAAGGGAAAGGTATTCTAAATGGTGCAAATTTTCTGCTTCAACGACATCATCAATTTGTGGAGATTGGCCGACGTACGTTTGCACGACATATGCATAATAATTCCAGCTGTACAGGCTCTAACGATACGGAACCGCGTCCATTTTTGATAGCTCCTAGTATCAACACTGTAGGTGCTCCTATTAATAATGATAATAATAATAATATTAATAATGGTAATCATCATCATCATCATCATCGTTATCATAGTGATAGTGGTAGTGGTAGTGAAAATGCTCGATTTGATAATGCAAGTGGGGCTTTGAATAGAAAAGGTAGTGATGAAAGTGGAAACAGTAAGGAAAGAAGTGTACCCACTCAGTCAAGCGGCAGCAGTGGAACTCCTCGGGGTACGGTGCCCAATTCCCACCGTTTACAAGAAATTTCAAGTAACCGACAACTTTCGTGTTCGATGCGTAGCAACGCCTCATGTGCAACGGTAACACAAGCCATCACGGTGGATCCCACTGGAGATGCCGACGCGGACGATGTGGACTTAGCGAAGAAGCCAGACAGCAAGCGACCACGACGCGTGATCGTGACGGATGTGGACTGGGATGAAGAGGGAGAGTACGAAGATGAATATGATGATGAGGAGGAATATGAAGAGGAAGAAGGAGAAGAATATGAAGAAGATGTGTATACGGGGGAGGTGTATGATATGGCCGTACCTGCATCACCCACGCTAACAGTTGCAGCACCTAATGTGGTGAATCCTGACTCTACTGCTGTCACTAATGAACATGTAGATTCTGACAGTGGGTCCTCAAGCACTGATTGAGGAGAAAGAAGTAGGTGATATATAATTTATTTTTAGGCTTTTATTTTATTTTCTTTACAATAGTGTCACCACCCTTTCTGTATATTTTTGTTTTGTATTTATCATTTTAGTATGTGTTGTTGTTGTTCTTGTTATTATTATCATTGTAATTATCATTGTTAGCATTGTTACTATTATTAAGAGATATTATTTATACGCTCTTTATTTCTTTCCTATGCCCCTATGCAATTACTTGTGAAAACAAAAAAAAGAACTGTCTTTAATTCCTGTACCATTGTTTGAGTTTTGTGTAGTAAAATAAGAAAAAAAACAAAGGGGAAGTTATTCATTGTCACTGAACGTGGGGAAGGTGAAGGTGGAAAAACCATGGTGAGGGTTATATCGCCTTGTTTTTTTGTTTTTTGTTTTTTCTTCCTTCCTTCCTTCCTTTTTTCGTTTCTATCTTTTGATCGATCATTACCTTTCTTCTTTTTATTTTTCTTTTATGGTTTTTTTTTTTTTTCTTTTTTCTTTCTCGAGGGAGAAATAGGGTAACTGTATGTCACTACTACTTATCATTCTCATATATTCTCGTTTCTTTTATTTTCTGTGAAATTATACCTATAGTAGCGTGAAGAGATCATATTGTCTCAGTGAATTGTATCTTTATTGTATAGAAAAAAAAAAAAGAAAAACAGAAAGATGTGAGTGAAAAAGGTGCAAAAGAAAAACTGAAATGAATAACTTTCTTGAATTTCCATAACACTAGTAATAGAAATGGAAAGTGTGGAATAGATGTTTTTCTTTTGTTTTCATTTTTTTTTTTTATTATCTTTCTGCTCCTTTTCTTGTTCGTAATTATTCCTTTGTGTGTGATGTATCATTCTCGCTTGTATGTGTGTGCATATAACACACACAGATACATACAGACTGGTTTCTTTTTTTTTTCCCCGTTATTATTATTTTTTCTTGTTGTTGCCCTTCTCACCTTTTTTTTTCTTTTCCTTCTACATTCCTCTCTGTTGACTTTTGATTACAGTGGTATAGGAAGGAAAGAGAAATGCGGCGTGTGTGGATGCCCGTGCATCTGATGCACCGACGTCATGTATTCCACGCCACGGCAATCATGCTGTCAACACCATCCACCTCCACTACGACCACTAGTACAAACACTATGAAGAGTAGTAGTAACAGTGCGGGGCCGGGGACCTGCATTGCCCCCGGGCCGTACCGCTGCGTCGGCAACGTCTTCATTGTCCACTGCGACGACCACCCCTTCAAACACTCGTGGGAAATCAACCGCATGCTGCGGGAGCTGCGGCTCGAGTTTAAGGGCCAGACGGCCATCGTGCCGGACATCCCGCAGGTGCGGCGGCAGCTCTGGCGCGTGCGGCACGTCGTGCGGGTGGACACACTCGACCTCGACGAGGCCCGCGCGCTCATTGGCGTCCCGGAGCACGTCGGCTTTGCGGATTTGGCCGCGCAGCTCCCCGCCGCTTTTGGCCGCGGCCGCGCGGTGGCAAATCCCGTCATGCGCAGCAAAATGAACTTCATGCAACTGCGGCGTATGCGGCTGCGGGACGTGCTGCACCGCGACGCCCTCGAACTGCGGCTGCTGGAGGAAAGACGGAAGGCGTTGGCCACACAGCAGGGAACGGCAGAACAACAAAAAGGAGAGGAAGGTGGTGAAGGTGTAAAGTAAGGCAGAGGTGTTGTGTAGCTGCACATTTCATTCATTCATACATACATACATATATACATACTTGCCACAAACACACAAGAAGGGGAATACTGAGAATGAACAGAACGAAGGGTAAAAAAAAAAGGAAAAAAAAAAACATGAAAGTGAGAAATGAGGAATGTGAATTATGATGGTGTGCGATCTCTCTGTGGGTTCGCTCCTTGATGTGCCCGAAATCTCTACACTGGTTTTGTTTTTTTCTGTTTTTTATGAATATTATTTCTTTTCTTTTTTTTTCTCTTTTTCTTTTCTTTTGTAATGTCTGTACCTGTGTACGTTTATATATGTACGAACTTTATTCTACGCATTTGCAAAGAGGGTGATACAATCCTATTTGCTTACCAATAAATAGGACGTGAAAGATAATGTTGCGGTGTCCAGGTAATTTTCTATTCAGAACGAAGGCTACGCGCATGCCATCGAATGTGGCGACTTGCTTCGTGCAGAAGCGCGGTATCTCAGTTGACGGATCAGCAAAGCGCACGTTCTTTGCGCTCTACCAGGCACAGCAGCAGCTACAACAACATCATCATCATCAACACCGGATGAGTACGAGTGCATGTCGCAACTCTTGTCGTGCATTTTCTAGCACATCAATCCTACGGGAAGCGAAGAAACCAAATGACCAACTTGCCGGTTTTCATGAAGTGGGAAAGTACGAAGAGAAAGAGGAAGAAAAACAACAGGATCAGGAAGATCCATTTTCAGGAAATGCAGGACCTGGCTATTTACCCTTTCCACCACCTTTTCATACATTTAATGTGGTGATGCTACTTTTTCTTGCTAACGTCATTACTTATCTACTTATGAATTTCTCGGGAAGCGATGATATACGAGACTTCATTGTTGAACATTTTACTCTATCACATGAAAATGCCTGGAAAATTTATCCTCTCTTTACCAACGCCTTTTATCAAGAAAATCTTCTTCAACTTCTTATTGACTGCTGGTTGTTATGGCAGTTTGGAAATACAATGTTGGGATTTCTTGGTAACACTCGTATGACATTCTTCGCCGTACTCTGTACACTTGGTGGAAGTTTTATTCACATTGCACGACAACAGTTTGAGTTATACTATGGCATGGACCCACTAGAGGTGCGTGGACGTTGTTATGGTCCCAATCCCTTTATTCTCGGTCTTGTGGGTGTTGAGGGGCTTATTTTCCGACACCTTAACTTCATTCAACAACCACCTGTGCCTTTCTTAGTACTCACTGCCTTTGTGATGGTTATTGACGTCTGGCGTATCTTTACAACAAAACCAGAGGAACACGGCGCCTCTACAGGCGGTGCACTTGTGGCGTACGTCTTCTGGGCCCTTCCTACACGTATGTTAGGACTTGACAAACTCACGGCAGCACTGTAGTAAGATCGAATCTTTTTATTATGTTTGTTCTGTTTTGTTTTCGTATTTGTCTATTTTGTTGGGGCCCATTGTGCGCCTCACATGGTAACTACGGAAGTAATCTATCTATAATCTTTTCTTCTTCTTCTTCAAATAGACAACTCAGGGAATTTCAAATTGGATGATTATAGCAAAAGTGATTCCTGGTTCTATTTTTCCATGATTAAGGTGAACAATTCTTCTCTTTTCCTTGGTCTAAATGGTTTTATTATTTTATTCTTCTTGTTTTTTTTTTTTT
>NW_021639877.1:110710-136080 GCF_002087225.1 Trypanosoma theileri
TTTTTTTTTGTAAGGAATCTTCTCTCTGTATTTGCTGCAGGCAACAACAGTGAGAAGGCACGCATACGCGTGTCGTGAGGTGCAAATCAAGGTATGGTTAATTTGACGCCGTCAGCAAAAAAAGATCGTGTGACTACTACTACCACTACCACTACCACTACCACTACTCCTACTACCAGTACGACAACTACTACTAATAATAACAATACTACTAGTGCAGATACGACAAAGGACAATCCCATTACAGATGGAGACACTTTATTGATTAATCCCGCCCTCCTAGATGTTGTGCCACCATTTCGGTTTGCCGTTGTGGAAGAAGGAGTCTATCGGGGTGCTTACCCTACTCTGCGAAACTTTCCTTTTCTACATGATCTGAAATTGCGTACCATTGTGTCACTGACACCAGAAGAACCAACATACGACCTGAGTTCTTTTGCCAATGCAGAGGGTATAACCTTGCGTCATATTCGAGTTGAGCGATACAAGGGTGAGGCACAGTTATTACCAACAGATATGAACGAACTTCTTCAAATACTAATTAACGTAGAAAAACATCCAATATATATTCACTGCCTTGACGGTCGCCAAGTTGTTGGTCTGGCCATTATGGGATTACGTAAACTTCAGCAGTGGGATGTGAACTCCAGTCACTTGGAGTACCAGCGGTTTGCAAGGACTGTGCAGGATGAGGTGGCATTTATTGCTGATTACAGTGGTCCCATTCTCGTCCCAACACAAATCCCGCCGTGGCTTTGGAAGGGCCGTTGGTATGATGCGTCGGGGAAACCAAAGCGCCTCAACGTGGGTGTCCGCCTGAAGTTCCCATCACTATTGCGGGATGCCGAGACCTCCGCCCCGTCCCACGGCAGCAATGGGAACTCTGCCGCCACTACATCACCGCTCCACACCGTGATTGTCACGCCCACCCGTCAAAGCAACAAGAGTAGTGGCAACAATAATAATAATAATAGTACGAACAACAACAACAACAATAGTAGCGAGGCGGGTGTGGCGTATGTGGATGTGCCGAGCATAACCCCTGCAGTACCGTTGGGTGGCCGTAATCACGCGATGCTCGCAGTGCCGGTGGACCGGCCGGCCGCTGTTGATGTGCGGTTTCTTTCACTGCGGGCCGCCGCCGAGACCATCACGGGAATTCCCTCCGATGCGTGGGATGTCCCAACAGCCAATACACACACCACTACTATCAACACCAACACAACCTTCACGCACCCGGCCACCACCACAACGGGATCCGTAAGCGAAATGTCAGCTGCGAGCCGTGCGACAACACGGCGATGCACACCGCTTCCCGCACCCGCATCACTGTGGGACGGCGATGATGACGCAAATAACCCACATCACTCTTGTTATGTCGCACACTGTGGATTGACGGGTGGATCGGTCTGTCGTGCTAGCGATGGAACCTTGAATTCTTCTAGTGCGGCGAAACACTCCTCACGTTCGAACCGGCAGCTACAGTTCGTCGGTGTGGAAACAGGTTTAAAGGGACCTCCGGTTGAATCGAACAATTCGATCAAAAAGCCAAGACGTCGAAACTCACTGTGAGATGGGTGTTTTTCTGTATATGCTTCTACTTTTTTTTTTTTTTCTTTCTCTGGAAATGCTGTTTTTGGTAGTGCAAGAAGAAAGAAACGAAAAAAAAAAAAAAATGTCACTCCTCTCATTTATTTGACACTTTCGTGCATCAACATGGATAAATTGTGTATGTGTGTCGTTCTTCGTTTCATCATTTCTCTTTAAAGGTTCGTGTAAAGAGAGAAGCACACCTATCCATAATAAGGCACGCTTACAAATCCTACAGAAGGGAACAAAAAAAAACAAGAAAATTCTTTTGGTTATTACTATTATTATTATTGTTACTATTGTTTCCCTTATTCTACATAACCATATAAATCTTTTGGCGTTTTTTTTTTTTTTTCTCGCTTAACAAAACAAAAAAAAAAGAAGAGTTGTGTAACTTATAATGTCTGACAAATCTCGAAGAAGCTCGGGTGGATCTGGCCGTGGGCTGGCAGAACCGCAACTACACTCATCGAGGCGAGCTTCTCCCCGTTCACGCAGTGGTGGAAACGACTCGGGGGAACGTCAGGCACAGAGAAGGAGTAATTCTGGAGGTTTGAACGATAAAGAGCGTGGCCGTGATGCTGTGCCTACAAGTGGACGTCATCACAGCAGAAGTGGCAGCGACGGCAGCATGGGGGATAAATATCATCCTCGACGCTCCGGGAGCGGCAGCTCCAGAGCCTTCACGAAAAGCCCCGTTTCTGAACAGATGAAAGCTACGCCTCTCCGAAATTCTAACGGACGACAAGAGAATTCACGTAGCCGTAGAGATTATTCACAGGAGCGAGGAAAGGCTGTCTCCCATGATGAACTGTTACATTTACTGCGTAAAAAGGGATCCTTGACAGATATTCGACCGGATATGTATCGACTGGATCTCAAACAGAAGGATGATTTACGTTTTCTGTACGAAACGCAACACCGCGTGGATCCTGAGCTAGTTCCCATTTCAAAACACATCACACCTGGAAAATGGAAGCAGATGAACCAAAGTCACATCTTTGATCCTCCTCCACCACCGACACCGCAGAAAAAGCCAACGTCTGATAAGAAGAAGGATGGACTTGGCACTATAGCGCGCTTCTTGCTTAACGCAGAGGACCAAACAAAGTCCCCAGCAAGGGGGCGCAGTCACCGCCATTGTAATGCGAGTGGATCTGCTCTCTGGCTTTTCGGTGGAAATGATAGCAATGGAGTTGGAGAAAATATTAACGACCCGCGGTTTATCTCCCCACGAAGAGGTACACGCCTGGTGCCCAATCACCCATCTGACCAATTGGGGAGAGATCTTCTTGCACGGGAGCCATTGAGCGGAGAAATTGCACCTCGACATGGGGTACGTACAATGAAAGCAGTGCAGGCATTTGAAGCAACACAACCAAAACTAACCTTGCCTCCCAGGAAGCAATCAGCTCGATTCACAAATGCTATGCGAACTCACTCAGCAGGAGGAGATAACGATATTTTGGGGGTTCGAGGACGACGTGAGCATATGATGCGAAGATCTCGATCTGCATCTGTTCCTTCTAATGATCCATATGGTCATGAAGAGGAAGATAGAACTATGAGACCACGGAGTTCGAAACCACGAAGCACGAGGTCACAGACTTCGAGCCGGCGAAGTGAAACAAGAAGTGAAACGAGAAGTCAAACAAGAAGTGAATGTTCTATGGAGCGAAGGAGTAACGCTCCATTTGGTGAAGAAGAAGAGTCAAGGGTTAATCGTACACGAAGACATCACGGTTCAAGTCACCACAGCAGCCGACACAATTCTTCTTCTTGTGGCAGTGTTACTTCTTCACCATCTGTGAAAAACACTAAACGACCTCATTCTCATTCATCACGAAGAAGTGATAGTGGTAGGGGTAGTCACAGAAGAAATGATGGTACAGAGTCTTATGTAAGTTCTTCTTATGAAACCGGCTCATATACAACATCGGCTATGTGGGAAGAAGAAGAACGACATCATCAGAAGTTAAGGAATCATCGGCAAAGTGAAGATTTGTTGGTCTCGCCCCGCATACGAACAGGACGTGCTCGTGTACCAGGTCATTCCATCACGGCTTCTCACATTGTTTTTGGTGATGAACGACCTCTTAAATCACCACGTGTAGTTAAACAAAGCACGCAGTTAAGATCACCTCAAATGCATAATATATTGACTTGGGCGTAAACGAGAAGTTAGACATAATAAGAATGTAAACATATGAGGGTTTACTTTACATGTATGTGTACTGGAGAACATTTTTTTTTTTTACGTTTTCTGTAACGCAATGGTACAGCGCATCATATTTTTTGTTGCGAAAGGGAGTAATGAAAGTTTGAATAGTAAAAAAAAAAAAAAAAAAAAGAACGGAAAAAAAAAAAAAACGAAAAACGAAAGAATAAAAGGACGAAGAATGGGAAGAGAAGAATGGAGAATGATTAAAAGTAAGTGTAAAGAAGAAAAAAAAAAAAAAACTAGTGGAAAATTTAGACAAGTTACATATCGTCTGAGTCACTACAAGCGTGTTTGTTGTCTCGGTACTTGTTATCCACCAACTCTGAATGATACTTTTAGCTTCTTTATTTTTTAATTCTCTCGACTCAGAAACATTCAGATACCATCTAATCCACTTGTCTTTCTTACGATTGCTCAAATACTCTTGTCTCGTCTCATTCTGTTCTTTTTCTCTTCTGAGAGAGAGAGGATGGGACAAAAACTGTACTTTTCTGTACCAATTCAAGTTAACATTTCTCCCTTTTCTTCACTACGCCTAGCGCCACTACAGATTCGTTGGGTCTGTGTATTTGTATGTATCTTTTTTTTCAGTGTGTTGTATGTATGTACATGCATCTATCTGTACGCACAGGGCGTCATCATTACTCTATGAGAGAAATGATATGGCAAGAAAGGAAAAAAAAAACAAAAAAAATACATTGTTCAATCCAAACAGGTGTGTCTCATATCATTTTTTTTTTTCTTGTTGTTGCTGCACTTACAAACTATACATGTATATATTATTAATCTTTTCTGGTTGTTGTTATTTTTATTTTTTTTATTTTTTGCTTATTATTAGGTGGTACTCTTCTTTGTATGTTGACTCGAACATGCAGCGCATTTCGGCGAAATTGCTTTATTCGTCGGCGTAGTGTTAGACTTGCCGTGTTTGGCGGTGCTGTGCGGATGAACTCATCCAGCACGACAGGTAGTTACGATCAAGCACAGGGGAAAGATTCCAATAGCGCCTACACACCAGGGAGTAGTGTGTACGTTGAGCACCCTATTGTGCAACTCCCTGCCCGATCACTGTGGTGTAAACAGTACTCACTACCACCCGAACACGTTCGCCGTGGTGACTTTGCGGATATGATCAAACGCGTACATGCAGCACGGCATTACTATCAATACCCATCTCTCTGTGCTCCACAAATTGGGTGGAATGTGCAGATGTTCACCCTCTTTGATGGTACAGTCTTTATCAATCCTATTAATCTCGATGCTTTGGAGGTTGAAGAAGCGGCGAAAAAGAGTGGGGTCTCCTTTATAGAAGCAGAGGCACAATGGTTAGCGAAACTTCGACGTGAAGGAAAAACATGTTTTGCATGGGAACCATGTGCTAGTTGTTGTTTTCTAATGCATTATATTGAACGACCAATAACCGTACGAGTGCGGGCTATTGATGCTGATGGGCGTCCGTTTGAAGTTATGCTTGATAAAATGCGGGCACGAATGGCTCTTCATGAATTCGATCATCTTAATGGTATTCTTTTCACCCGACGTATACCTGATACAAACCATGTAGTGCCATTAGAGGGATTTAGTACAATGAGTGATTGGTCAGATGACTATCCATCACTGGAAGCTCGAAGTACATACTTGTATACCACCTTTACTCCACCCTATACTTTTGTTACAGATAATGTAGAGGACGCACAGCTCCTTGATCGTAAGTTTGAAGATGGTATTTATCCAGGATGTGAGCATGAACGTCGTATGCGTATTGAAAGTGCCGCACTTGAGGAATTACAACGAGAGCAATGGCGGATGGAAAAAACACGTGATACAGAAGATGATCCAAGGCAATGTATGCGTGAAACTAAAGAGCAACAGACAGAAGAGATGGAAGTGGAGATGGAAGAGGAAGAGATGAAAGTGGAGGAGAATGTGGTGAATGAAAGTGAAAGAAAGACGGGATAAAAAAAAAAACTCCCATGATGATGGTGATGGTACTCAGAGAAAGAGAGAGAGAAGGAGAAAATAGTCAAAGTTGCTAGGGGCCTCAGCTGCAGTAGCAGAACGGGGAAGCATCACTGTATTTGATTCATTGATTTTCTCTTTTTATTCAATCTTATGAATCTGAGATGAAAGAAGGAAAGTGCAACATACATGTGCACAAGTTCAGATACATTAGATGAAGAAAAAAAAAAAAAGAAGAATGAAAGTGAATTGTTTTGTATTGATCTATATTAACTCTTTTAATGCATTTATTATTATTATTATTATTATTATTATTATTATTATTATTATTATTATTATTATTATTATTATTATTATTTATTTTTTTTTTTTTACACTTTTGTTAAATCCTGCTAGGAGCCGCGGTGAGGAAGTAAAAACAAAAATCACTATGCACCGCAAGCAAGTATGGGCAAAGCGCGTGAAGAAGGAGCGCCTCCGCAAGAAGTTCGTCACGCGTATGCAGGCAACACGCATGTTGCAGGTGGACTCTATTCAGTTCCGTCGTCTCTGCATCCTTAAGGGTATTTACCCCCGCGCCCTCGCCCGCAGTAAACAGAAGCAGAGCGGAAATGATAAACAGTACTACCTCGCACGCGAGATAAAATGGTTGGTGCGGGATCACATCGCTGAGCGTATGATGGCACACCGCGCGTGGGAAAAGAAAGTTCGCCGCGCTGAGGCAATGGGACTCGTAGAGGACCTCAAGACACTCCGCAGCAGTAAGGTGAAGCCACGTTACAGTCTGGTGGCAACCATTAAGGAACGCTACCCATTCTTTCTCGATGCAGTTCGGGATATTGATGACGCCATGTCCATGATCGCCCTCTACTCCTTTCTCGGACCAGAGGTAGCGAGTGAGTCTACCATTGAGACACACCACGCTCTCACAACGGGTTTGCATCAACGCGCCCAGGAAGTCTGTGAACGGTGGTCGCATTATGTGGCACGGGCCCGTGTACTCTCAAAGGGATTCATCTCTATTAAGGGATACTACTATGAAGCTATTGTACGTGGAGAACGTGTTCGCTGGTTATGTCCACATGAGTATGCACACAAGTTTCCATCTGGAATTCAACAATACATTACCCTCAGTTTTCTTGAATTCTATATTGAACTTATGCGCTTTATCCTGTTTAAGCTAGAGCACGATCTTGAACGTGATATGATTGAAGAACAGAAAGCTGAGGATGATGAAATTAACGCAAATGCAGAAGATTTCGGAACAGCTGGTAAAGAAACTGTGCAGGAGTCTAGTGGTGCCAAGAAGGATGCCTATAGCAAAGCCGAACTTATGCAAGAAGAATTGCGAAAAGTTCGTTGTATTTTTGAAGGTTTGACATTTTTTGTATCACGTGAAGTCCCTTTTAAACATGCGGCTCTCGTAATTGAAGCATGCGGTGGTCGAGTTGCCACAGCTTATGCACCAGAAAACATCACACATTTTGTAGTGGACCGTCCTGCATTACCGCCTGGATTTGATCGTGTTGATCGAATTGAGTATGTGCAACCGCAATACCTCTTTGATTGTCTTAATGCCCGTATGCTGCTTCCACCTAATGGATACCGCCTTGGTGAGGAACTTCCACCACACGTTTCACCCTTCACAGTGGCCATTACAAACAATCCAGAGGACATTGCTGCGGTGGAAGAGGCGAAGAAGAATCACCCCAAGATAGTTTCCTATGTGCCCAAACGCGTACATGAGATCCGTTCTCTTATTAATCCCCAATATACACCTGTGGATCCTGAAGGAAAGGCGGCAGAACTACTCTTACAAAATGAGGCAAGTGATGACGAGCACGTGGCACTACCAGAGATGGATGCGGACGATGATGTGTCGCTCTCTGGTGATGAACTCGCGGAGGCCCGCCGTCGCCCCAAGTGGGAGGAGGAAGAAGTAACGGAGAATGTGCAGCGCAGCAAGCTGTCGGCGCTGAAGGTGAAGAAGCAGCGGGAGATGAATATGATGAACGCCCCAACAGACGAGGTGGTGGCCCGCCGGCGACAGGCGCAGTTGAAGGCCCGCGAAGCCCGCCGTCAGGCACAACCGGAGGAACAGCGGCTGAAGCGCAAACTCACGGAGGTGCGACGGCAGGAGGCCGCCACGCGGAAGATGCAACTGCAGGTCGCACGCAAGAAGGCCGCGCGCTACTACAAGATGGTGAACGGCGTCGTGCAGGGAAGCGAACGGCGCGAACGCATGCTCGCCGCAAAGGCACAACAACTCGAGGAAGGTCGTATTGCCGCAAAGGCAGACGGCAGTGGCGTTGTGAACAAACGCCTGCAGGCACGACGCGAAGCAGCAGCCGCGGATGGTCGCAAACTGAAAGAGAAGAAAGCCGCCAACCCGTACAAACGACTGCCAAAGTGGGTGCGATGAGCAACAGCACACAACAGCCAATAACCCTCGCTGTTCATCACACACACAAATTGAAGAAAAAAAATATCTGGGAAAGGTGGGATTATGGTTGGGATAGCGCAAACGACGATTTAGTGATGAATTGCAGTACATTATTGGTCGTGTATGCCCTTTCTCCTAAATCCGTTTTTTATTTTTCCCCTCCCAAATTTTCTTTTTTCTTTTTTATCTGTGTATGATGACTGCTCTTGTTTTTATTACGTTTAAGAGAAATAAAGAGAAAAAAAAGAGAGAGAGAGAGAGAGAGAGAGAGAGAGCAAATGAGAAGCATGCAGGCAGAGTACAGGAATAGTGAGTTTGGGAGCGAAGGGATTGGACCTGTGAACTCCTTCCCATGTGCGACCAGGAAAAAAAAAAGAAAAGGGAAAGTAAAAAAGAAAAAAAAAAAAAAACAGAGTCGAAGCGGAATACAAAGTGAAGAAAATAGGAGATGATTTTCTTTTTCTTTAAGAAGGGAAAAAAAAAAAGGTGAACAAGAGCAAAAAAAAGAAAAAAAAAAGTTTTAAACTATTCCCTTTTCCTTTGTTTCTTCTTTTTTTTTTTTTTTAGTAAATGAATCTTGATAACTAAAAAAAAAAAGTCAAAATACGATAAAGTGCGTGTGTGTGTGTGTTTGTTTGAAGAAAAGAGGACAAAAATAAAAAAAACATGCTTCTGATTTTTTCTGGGGCGCACCACTTGTTTTCCCCTCACTTCCCTTTTTCTTTCTTTTTTTTTGCTCGTCATTTCTACTGAACAAAGTGGTGAAGATAGAAAAAAAAAAACAAGAAGAGAAAATCTAGAGGTTAAAAGAATAAGAAAAAGTGTATAATATGGCATCTTTGGGTCGCAGCCGCAAGCCGTACGTTCCTATTGACACGTGCAGCCCCGGTGGAACGTGGATTGAGGAGAAACGGTATAATAGAGCTCGCCACGATGATGGTGCCCATCACGCCCGTAAAGTTCTCTGCGGAAACTGGCAGGAGGAAAAGGCGCTCGAGGATGATCTCCTCACACAGCCGTCCCTGATGCCCGGCACCGTGCAGGCGGACACCTTCACCACCACGGCGGTACTGCAGGCAAGTCTCGATGTGATACGCGAGGATACCCGTGGTCGCTACACTGGAGGTTATCAATCAACTCCCTATCTCACCGCAGATGCACGTAATCCACATCTTCGACTTCTAGAGACAACACAACGTCATGACTTCTGTGAGGAAAACGCTGACGTAAAACGTCTGAGGCGTCCTGATATGGGTGTACGTAGTCGTGTTCTTCTTGAAGTGGCAATTGACGCAGCACGTACAGAGAAGGAACTCCAAGATACACAGCTGCAGCAACAACAACTCCGTGCGAGTGTGTCAACAGATGGTGATAATGTTTATCTCAGTACATACCACAAGTCGCATTGCCGTGAGGAAGAACTTCCTGTTATTGATGAACTGCGTAATGATTACCTCTCAGATGAGCCTATTACACTATACACAGGCAATCCTGAGACAGGTTGCACCATGACGGTACATGGAAAGACGCCAGTGGAACCAGTTGAAGGACGCTCGCGGTTTGGCCGCCATACGTACTTCACGGAACGCAAATACGCTCTCTAGTGTCTGTATATGTATGTATGTATGTGTTTTTGTTTTTGTTTTTTGGTTTCTCTTATTATTATTGTTATTATTATTCCGTTTGCTTGTTTTGAGTCATGAAGAAGAGAGGTTCAATGTACACACAGTTGTTGTTGGAAAACAAGTACCCTATACATTTGGTAGAGTGAAGAATTTCCTTTCTTTTCTTTGAGTGAGGATAAGAGGTATGAGAAAGAAAGAAAAAGATGTATATGTATGTATATATATATGTATGTATTTGTATCTGTATGTATTTGGGAAATGAACGAACTGCCCTTTAATCTTCTCTCCTCTGGGAATCTCTGGATACCAAAGGTAGTACACCATACCCGTTTTAAGTACAAATACATAGTCAAGAGGTGGTCATAAAGGAAAGTAAAAAAGATTTTTTGAGGGAATAAGCAAACAACAAAGGAAAAAAAAAAAAGAAAGAATAGAATATTTATAAAAAGAAAAGAAAAATCATTGGATATTATTGGTAGATAGTTATTTCTTTCTTGTTTTTTTCAGGAGTATTTAACTATGGGAAACGATCTTTCCCTTGTTTTGCGGGCTTGTGTTCCAATGCCTGATCCTTCACAGGTTCAGCAACCGCATTCATACAATAAAGGAAAAAGATGTTGTGAATTTTCATCCACATATACCGAGTTAAGACTTGTGGAGGGGAATAACTTTAATCCACAAACTCTTATGGCGTTATCTGATAGTGCTGCATTGTCTCCAACGGTTGCTGCAGCACCACTTCGACTTTTGGTAGCTGAATGCACCCCAGAAACCCTCACTATGCTTGATTTCCGAGATTCAAATTCTTTCTTCTTCCTACATGAAGAGATGCGCTGCACACAGTGCGCAGGAAGGATTGGATTGGTCGTAGACCCATCTGTGTGTATAGGACAACGTTTGTATTCGGCGGAACAGCGTCATGTGTTTACACAGAGTCTTTCTATCTTTTTTTCTAAACTTGTCCTCCTTCTTAAGGACCCTGCTATTGCAAGTATGATGGATAAGGGTATAAATACCTTTAATGATACGGAGATGCCGAGCGATCTCGTCAGAACACGTCCTAACACACCGAGTAAAGGGAATTCTCAGTTACGACATGAACTTTTTCTTGTGGATCTTCAGCATGGATTATTGGATGATGTGAGTGGTCCGTGGATTGTTCGGGACATTACAGATCACATGGGACGTGCAATACATCATCACTCGGCGGTATCACGCTTGTGCGGACAGCACTCAACTTTCTCAATCCGTTCAAGGAGTCTGCAAGATTCACCAACAGCGAAAGGGCTAGTAAGCGGTGGGAATCGTATAATTGTTTGCCCCCCACCTAATGTTTCTACTGCTACAACAACAACAACAACAACAACCAATAATAATAATAATAATAATAATAATAATAATAATAATAGTACTTTTTCTATCCCTGCTGGTGAGGAGAATACTGATATCGTTTTGCCTCCTCCTGATCCGATGCAGTTCGCTTTTTGCAGCTCGCTTCGTCATATAAATCTATCACACAACAATATGTCCCTCGTTGGATTGCGCAAATGTATGATTGAGCTTATTGAACAGAGTAAAGAAAAGTCGGTAGGACATGTCAAATCTCTAGAAGTGATTGATATAAGGTGGAATGAAGAGTCTCTTGCTGCTCAGCATCTTGCTGCTGAAATGGCTTCTTCCTCTAACTTAAACATATTGATTGGTGACAGTGGCAAAAGGTGGCGTCACACATCGTCAGAATCAGGAACTAAATTTTCTACTTACGATTCCCGTAGCCCTTCTGGAGTATCGTATGGCCCTCCTGTAAGTTTGTGGAATTATGAATATCTTTCCAATTGTGCACGCGAAGTTGGTGAAGAAGAAGGTCATACAGTTGATATAAATGTGTTGCATCTGCATGGGCAGATAAATCTAAATAAAGGCAACGTAATACCTCCTGCGAGAGATAACGAAGAGGAAACATTGTTGCCTAATCAGAATCGATTTGAAGAAGAACCAAGAGAAAACTACCCGTTGGAAATTGATACTACTCTTCTTGTTGTGTCTGAAGAGATATCCGAACCTATGCAAGATGTTAGAGAGACCTTAACAGAAAATGAATTGGAAAGACATCCCTCCGAAAATGAAGCTTCTGATGATAGTATGAAAAAAAGAGAGCCAATACATGCACCTTTCAGTGACAATGGTGAATATGTTGAACCCACATTCAATGAGCCAATTTCAAATGAAGAAGCAATGTATCCAAAAGAACCACCAAGTTTGAAGGTGGAGGATATTTCTCAGTACCTTAAAGATAACGTTCATGATGTTATCCATGATATACCAGTTGCTGCTGTTGATGGAGGTGCAGCTGTTACATATGTTTCTGAGAGTGACACTCCTGAAAAATGTCCTGCAGCTCTCCCTGTAGTGAATTTACCCAAAGTAACGCCACGACCCGTCATTTCCCCTACATATACTTTCCCTCCAGTCTCGAAACGTGGAACTCTTGCTTCAGATAAGGTGACAGGAAAGGGAGGAGCAGGAAACTCACCTGTACTTCGGAAAAAAGTAACCCCTGATTCTTCTCATGTTAAACGTCCACCTGGTCATGGTGTTATTAGTAATAGTAGTAGTAGTAGTAATAATAATAAAACACTGGACGGTAATCCCAAGCGTTTGAATCGTCCAAACAACGAGGTAATCGCACCAGGGGCCAAATCTCCTGAGCCACATCGACGACAACAAAGTAACAACTCCCGGCTGCAGTCTCCAGTTGTAAAACAAACCCCTCATAAAAAAGAAGGCGTGCAAACCACAACGGCGGTGACAGCAGCAACAGCAGTTAAGTCACTAGGTAGATCTCCTCATTTGGAGAAGCAACATTCAAAGACCTCTAGCCGTCCTCGTTCCAATCAATAGGCCTTTTTTCCCTTTGTTTCTTCGTTTGTTTTGATATTTCCGTAAAAGAGTCTGTGAATTAGGATTCACTGATGAATGTTTCACTGTTCTCACTTTGTTGACTGGGAGTCAGAATTGTGTTTTCCCTCTTTTGGAGAAATATAGAGTCTAAATATTGGAATACCAGAAACGTTTCTTCTTTATCTGCAATGAAACCCATTGGAGGAAACGTGGAATAATATGATGTGAAGCCGTTTATCTGTATGGGATTGGAATTTTTGCGAGTATAGCGGAGGCGTGGGATTCTTTTTTTTTTTCTGCTGTTATTGTTTTCATTGTTCTTCTTTTTCTTTCTTTGTTTCTTTGCGTCCTCTCTTTCTTTTGTTGTTCTTGTTGTTTTTCTTTTTCTTTTTTTTTTGTTTTCTTCCTTGTTCGCAAGGATACTGTAACTAGATACCTTTCTGTACTTCTCTACTTCTGCACCTCTCTCTTTCTCTTCTTTCTTTCTTTCTTTCTTTCTTTCTTTTTTTCTCTACGCAGTGCTTTGCCAGCAAACTAAACCCACCGTTACACGCCCACAATGTCCGCCCCTCAGGTCCAGAACCCCCCAGTGGAAGACGAAGAGGTCCCAACCCTCGAGGCCGCCGAAGTGCCGCAGGTCGCCAAGCAGTCAAAGCGCTATGCGAAGGCCATGGCGAAGATGGGACTGAAGCCTGAGCCCAACGTGTTCAAGGTGCAAATTTCCAAGCACGGGTCTATGTCCTTTGTGGTAAACCAGCCAGAGCTCTACCGCTTCCCTGGCACAAACACCTTCCTTGTCTTTGGTGAGGCACAGCTCGGCGAATCCACAAAAGAGGCTCAGGAGGCCGCCGCCCGCGCCGTCTCTGGTGTTGTCTCAGACGCGAACGTTGAGGAGCTGGTCGGTGCCACAAACACCCCCGCTTCTGCACCTGAAAAGACTGCCGACTCTGGTGAAGCTAAGGCTGATCAAGACGAGGACATCGGCAACCTGGACGAGAAGGAGATCAATGTTGTGATGACCCAGGCTAACACAGACCGCGCCGGTGCCATTCGCGCTCTCAAGAACAACAACGGCGACATCGTCAACGCCATTCTGGAGCTTACCATGTGAGAACACTATAATCAATAAAGCTGCAAGGCGAAGTCACATTGGTGATCGTTTTTTTTATAATTTCATTTGAACGTACCTTTTTATATATATAAAAAAAAAAAAAACTACAACGATTGATTACTACCTAATGAAGCTGTACTCGCACTTGAAGGCATAGTTGTGCTTCTTGTGAAGGGGTGGCAGTGATTTTCTACTGTTGCTTCATTACTATTATTATTATTTTTTTTTCTCTTTTTCTTTTTTCTTTCTGGAAAGTGGTTTGTCGTGAGACCTATTCCGTCATGGCTCGCCGTCCCTCGCGTTGCTACCGCTTCTGTAAGAACAAGCCGTACCCAAAGTCGCGTTTCTGCCGAGGTGTACCTGACCCAAAGATCCGTAACTTCGACATTGGTAAGCGCCGTGCCCCAGTGGACGAGTTCCCTGTATGCATCCACGTTGTTTCCCGCGAACTTGAGCAGATCTCGTCAGAGGCTCTTGAGGCCGCCCGTATTCAGGCCAACAAGTACATGGTGAAGCGTGCCAACAAGGAGGCCTTCCACATGCGTATCCGTGCTCACCCGTTCCACGTTGTTCGTATTAACAAGATGCTTTCCTGCGCTGGTGCGGATCGTCTGCAGACGGGTATGCGCCAGTCTTATGGTAAGCCCAACGGCACCTGCGCTCGTGTCCGCATTGGTCAGATTCTGCTCTCCATGCGCACGAAGGAGACCTTCATCCCACAGGCTCTGGAGTCCCTCCGCCGCGCCAAGATGAAGTTCCCTGGTCGCCAGATTATTGTGACATCAAAGTACTGGGGCTTCACAGACATCCTCCGCTCCGAGTATGAGGCACTGCGCGATGCTGGCAAGCTCGAGCAACGCGGTATCCACGTCAAGCTGATCACACCAAAGGGTAAGATCACTCAGCAGAACCTGATGGCTTGAGCGTAAACGAATGCAATGAACCACAACAGCCAGAGATGTTTTTCTTTTCCTTTTGTGTTTTTTTTGAAAATCTGTTTTTTTACTGTTTGTTCCTACGTTTTATTTGTTGTGGGAACTTGTCCAATTTTTTACTTTTTCTTATGATCTTGTACATTATTTTATTTTATTTTTTTCTTCCATTGTTTTTTTTGTTTTTTCCTGTGAGTGTGTTTTTATCAGATTGTATCACCTCTCTCCACAGATTCCTCTAAGTGAGTCTGGTGTGTTTGTTTCAAAAGGAAAAGAGTGAGAGAGTGGTTTATTTCTGTGTCTCACAGTAGACCAGGGATAAAATAACGATTTTTTTTTTTTTTTGTTTCTTTACTCAGAGTTTACAATTTGGTTCTGTGGTTTCTGGCCCAAGACAACTAGTATCGATGTACAGTGATGCCACAACAACAACAATAAACGGGTATGCAGTGCCTGTACCGCTGACAAATGGTGGATGTACAACGATGCTCTCTGTCATTGATGCCCTTGAAGAACTTAACCGAACGAGTGAACGTGTTTTTGGTAATATTGAATCTGCGGTGCAGAAGTCATGTGAAACGCTAGAAGAACTTCAGTCACGTATTGAGACATGTGCCACACGTGTTGAGCAACTGCAGGGTCGTCGTGAAGCGATGGTAGTGAAGAGTAAAGCTCGTTTTCCAACCCGTCGGCATCGCACTATACCACTCGTGCAAGCTCCGTGGGAATTACGAGGAAAATTCATTCGACACTCTCAACATGTTGTACCCGCGTTACTTCCTCCTGGAACATCGGACAGCGATTCAGAAGTTTCGCAAAGAGATGAAGACGAATCTAGTTGCGGTAGTAATGAAAAAGAACACCAGCAACGACGTGGTGATTTAGAGCGGGTAAATTTCTATCAAAGACCCATACGACGTCTTGAAGGAACAGCGGAGGAGCAGCGACCGATAAAACCACAACATCCACTGCAGCGTGCAGAGTTAGTTGGTGTAATGCCGTTGACGGCGACATGGCGATATCATAGCGGTGTGGATAGGGGACTGGGGAGGCTCCCACAAAATCTTACTAGTGTAAGTTCACTATTACTTTTCAACACTCGTGAAAACCTCTACAAGGAGTATCATGAACTTGATATATTGACACAGCAACGACAAGAACGTATTGTGGCTACTAAACGACGACTTGGTGAAGCTGCAGATGTACATCGTGATTACATGACACGATTTTCATCGGATGAGTACGCCTTTGTTCCACTTATGGAGGAGGTGGCAAACCTTATGGAGGACCTTCCCGAGGATCTACCACTAGAAGGTATTGCCGAAGTTGCTTGGCACGCATACACACTAGAGGATGCTGATAACATCGCTCCCAGTTGGCAGCGACGACTAGGTGAAGGAAGTGATGTGGCTACAGATAACGGGGCTCCATCACGTGCTGGAACTCATCATCAACGACAACAACAACAACAGAGACTAACCATAACCTCTAGCCCAGCAGTTCCATCTGCAAAGCCACAACCCCCCGGTGCCATCTCATCTGTTGGTGTTCTTACAGTCCCACCACCACCGCCAGGGTTAATACCCGGAGGTAAAGCACCACCACCTCCTCCTCCTCCTCCTCCTGGTTTTAAAAACCCGAACGGCCCATCAGCACCACCTCCACCACCACCACGGAAGAACTTAGGCGCACCACCTCCTCCTCCTCCTCCTCCACCTCCAGCACCACCGTCGATGGCACAAAGAATGATACCACCACCACCAACAACAACAACAAGAAACGCCCCACCACCGCCACCGACAGCACAACTGGCAAAGAGCGCCCCGATGCTCGGGAATCCTCCTCCCGCCCCACCTCCACCTCCACCTCCTCCTCCTCCACCGCCAGCAATGAAATCGGCTACTGTGAAAACAGTGCCCAAAAACGAGAATCGACCGGTGCAAAAGGCGGCTACAAAGAGTAACTTGGACGCTTTGTCGTCTCTTCTTGCGAATCGTCGTAAAGGTATTCTTGGGATGCACTCAGATGACGATGATGACACTCCTCCATCTTCTCCTTTAAGGGTAACAAAGACTGCTAAAGAAACACCGTCACAGTCCGTTCCAAAGACGATGACGGGAGCGCCTCCACCACCACAACCACCCCCTCCTCCTCCAGTTCCTGGTAAGTTACCCCCGTTGCAGGTCCCTGATGATGATGATGATTGGTAGCCTAGTTGTCATCCATCTGATCTTTTTTGGGTGAAGGAGTAAGAGGAGACAATCTCAGGGAGTGTAAAATTTAAACACTCAAAAATGCTGAAGATTATCTAGCAAAAAGTTTACGCATTAAAGTAGGGCGAATGGGTTTTAGCGTTTATCTGTAATGTCATTTGTGTTTTTCTTCTTTTTTTTCCCCCTTCTCGGAAGAAAAAGAAGTCTCTGGTATCGAAATTAGTTGATTTAAAGAATGAGTTGAGTAAATTTGCAAAAAAAAAGAATAAAACAGTTTTAATATGTTTTATTTTTTTTTTCTCTTGAATCTCTCTTCTTCCATGCTTTTACACATAAAACCAGTAGATACGAGTAACATAGACTCGTTTATTTTATTATTTTTACCTCATTTCTCCTTTTACCCACTCACCTACCCACCCCAACCATCTAAAAAAACAGAATCTCATAGTCAAGTTACATGCCGGCTGTAAGTAGTGGGGAGCATAAAACGGGTAGTGGGGCTCCAGCTCCAGTGTACTCTGCGACCAGTTACGTCCCTGCTGTGCTCGCAAGTCCACTTTCAGTACGAGCAACAGTATTAAGAAGGCCAGAATTATTTGAGGAGTCGGCCCCAGAACTGGTAGAAGAAGGTGATATTTTATTTGATGTCCTCGCTAATCCTCTATACTACCCTTCTAAAGCTCTTGCAGATGCATCCGCTCCACCTTCTGAGAGACGACGTAGTGAAGCAGTTGCATTAACTACATGTGGTGTTGGATCTGTTCTTTCATTGCCTTCGACCATTGGAAAACATTTTGTAGGTCAAGTTTTTAGAGCTTTTTTAAGTTTTCACAACGCTGCAACCTACCCTCTTTCTTCTTTGACTTTTCGCATTGAGTGTTTTCATCCGACACAGCAGCGTACACCACTAGTTAATTACGAATGCCCTCGTTTGGAGGGTAAAGGGAATGCATCATTTAAGGTGGAGTTTTTGCTGCAAGAACCAGGACAACATACTCTGGGTGTAGTAGTAACATATCTTGATATTGTAAATGAAACAAAACGTTTGACGTGGTCATCAGGATTTCAGGCGGAAAGAGCTATCACAGAGGCTCATAGATCTCTTCAAATTGTTCCTATTTTGACTCATCATCAGCGTGATACACTTAATCCATTACGTGCCACAGAAACTACTATTAAAGAAGTAATGTCAAATATCAATTTGCCTACAAGAAAATATATTCTTTCTCTTTGTTTACAAAATACATCATCGGTACCATTAGCTATTACAAGCGTAGAATTACATAGTGGAGAGGCTTTTGAAGTCTTACCACCACCACATCGTACATCTGCAAGAAGTGATCGCTCTTCTTCACCCAAGTGGTTGCCTGAATCTGCCGTAGAGAGAAAAGAAGATCCGAATGCGTTTCGCATGCGTTATGCAGGTGGTGGAGCAGATACTATAGAAGACCTGCATATGCGTCCAAAAGACAGGCGAAACTATTACTTTGAACTCCTTGTGAAACCGGATACTATTCGTTCTCTTGCCCTATGCCATCGATCTACCGGTGCATCTCCGTCTGTGACACCACCAAATTTAACGGATCTTGGACACGTGGAGTGGAAATGGCGTCGCCCTAATGGTGATAGTGGAACAGAATGTAGTAGTCTTTTGCGGCTTGGACGTCTTGCAAAACAACCAACACTAGAAATGTTTGTAATAGGTATGCAGCCGGAAACACCAAAGGCTGGAAAACCGATGACATTTGAGTGTATTGCTATCAATTATGATCCTTCAATACGTGTAGATTTAGCCTTGCGGGTGCGACCAGAACAGTTGGCACCATCGTTTGTATACGCCGGACCTCTGTTTTCTCCTTTAGGTCTTGTTGAACCACAAGGGTCAATTTCTTTCAGTGTGTTGTTGGTGCCGTGGAAGTCTGGATGGTTCTCGTTGCAGCAAGGCCTCGAACTCTGCGATGCCCGAGCGCCGGCGAACTTGCTGTGGCCATTGCGGCCAGTTACAACGCAACCACCACCGATATCATTAAAGACACCGGGAACAGGAGTAGTTGTAGTGGAGGCACAGGAGCAGCCGTACCCACCAGTGTTGTGTGAAGTCCTTGTCTGCTGACTTGTTTTTATGTAGTGTGACGGCAAAAATTCTCGGCTAAAAAGAGTTTCCTGCTTCTCTTATTTTTTTTTTTCTTGTTGTTGTTCTTCTCTTGTGTTGTAGTGGAGTGAAGTGCAGTACAGTGAGGTGCACCAAACCGGTTGTTTGTTTTTCTCATTGTGTATTGTCTATTATTCATTACTATTGATGATGACATTTCGCTTTCTTTTCTCTTATTCGTCTGAGATGCCCTTTGCGATATTGCAGTTCTTCTTCGTCCGTCTGTTTATGTATCTCCGTGCCTTTTTATTTGTCTCACTTTGCATACGTTTTTGTTGTTGTTTGTTTTTTCCTCTTGTTGTAGCGGATCTCTCCTGTATCTGAGTTCGCAACCCCACACCTACTCTGATCTCACAGTGTGGGTGGCAGAGTAAGGGAAGAATTATGAAAAGATTCCCACTCACTTTGCAGCCAATGGTGCGAGGTGACTGTTGTCGGTACTGCAGTATTACTACTACTAGAACTACTAGAACTAGTAGTAGTACTGGTACAGTGTTTCTGCGTTATGGAAGAGCCCTGTTATCGGTTGGTGCTACACACATGCGGCACAACTCCACACAGTTTATTGGCAGAGATAATGCGACAGTTGCATCAAAGGGAGTGAAGCGGCCGGTTGTGTCATCTGTGAAGCGCATGATGCCACCACCGCAGCGGCCTTCAGTTTCATCTTCGTCAATGAAATCAACACTCCCGCCTTCACCGCTGGCAGCAGCAAATCAACCACTCTTCGATGTGGAGGGGATAATTACCGCATTATCAGAGGTATTCATTGCTTATCAGAAACATTTGCTTAGCCAAACAGAAATAACAACAACGAGAGCAGGAGCAGGAGCAGAGGGGGATAAATCTGGGGTCAAAGTACCATTCTATCCTCCTGTACCACTAAAATTCATTGAGGAACACTTTCAATCATTTCTTCTACGGTTGTTTTCTATCAATAGTGGTACTAATACTGGGACTCCCACCATACATTTAGTGGGTGATGATCCGTCTGCAGAAAAAAACAGAGAGCGTCTCGCGAGTCGCATACAGAGTTGTGGCGTTTTCACTTTAGCTCCTCCTCCACGCATACCACAACATGGGGAAAAGGAATTGTGTAATAAGCAAGATAATCTTGTTCTTCGTGTTAAACCAGGGGTTAGGGAATTGGCATTTGATATCGCTGTTTTTCTTTCTTCACTTGAATCTTCAACAAGTGACACAAAAAAAGGCGTGCCGCTGGCTATTATTAGACGCATGTCGCTTAGTCCATCCGCATCTGCATTTATACGCCACAATCTCGCTGGTGATGTCAAGCGTTTACTCTTGGTGTATGAGCAAGATGTGTTTGTACTAATAAAAAAAGGCGCAATGGTTCGATTAAAGGGGACTGCATTTGGAGGGGAAGAGGAAGAGAAGAAGAAGGAAATAGTGTCAAATCCTTCTTTAACTACAACACTCTCGGAGCAAGAACAACAACAACAACAACAAAACAAGAAGAAAAGTGATATGATTTCATCCAGTAAAGAAGGAAATATGGATTCTGGAAATATCACAAGCGCAGCAACAGCATCATTAACTCCTCCATTCAGTCATACGACTAGCCATTTGATTGCTGATGAAAAAGATACCGTGTTGCACATGGGAAAAAGACTTATCGCACCATCTGCGATGGAGCGTTATCGACTTTCACAGAAATTATTACCACTATTAGACTTTATTCCGGTAGCAGAATCAGTACCAAGAACAAAAAGAACAATAACCAATGAAGAAAAAGAAGAAGAGGGAAAGGCAGAATATCATATTTCTCAAGAAAGCAAAAATGAGAATGGTGATGATTATCTTGGTTTCGTAGATTTCGCTGCAGTGCGTGATCGAGCAGTTGAGACACACCCGCATTTGGCTCCCCTTTTAGTTTTAGATCCCAACGATGTTGTTCGATGCCGTGAGGGTTTATTGCTTTCTGCACTCGGTGCTTTGGGTGTGGAATGGCGCTGGGGACGTCCACTTCCAACAGTGGACGAACGATTAAGACCACAAAAACAACAACAACACCAACACCGTATGAATGTGAATGTGAGTAACAACCTTTCTTCGGAAGTGGGTCTTCTCTTTCTTCGACGACGGGCTCTCCCACGAAATACAGCGATGACGTTAGACCAGAATAAGAATAAAAGGGAATGTGAACACCTTTTACTGGTGGATTTACAGGTCGAGCAAGATGGAATACCGCTAACACGTCGTTCAGACGATTGGTGGAAATACAAAGATGGGGTTTTATCCTCAGATGCTGAGATTACTGAATGCAAAAACAGTGACGAGGAAAAAGAACAAGAAGAAGATATATGGAATCGCACCTTCTCTCTTATACATACTGCGGTTTATGATGAATTAACAGGACCTGCAGCTGTAATGGGAGCGGCAACTGCAGCAGTAACATTATCTACACAAGAAAGTACCCCTCTTACTACAAGTGTCATTTACCCAGCTGGAGCATGTGCTGATGCTGTTTTTGTTCAACATATTTTACGGTGCTTTTCCACACGTCACTATGAACAGTTGCAAAGTACGTTGCTTAATGAGATACAAGGTATTGTACCACAGCTATTTAAGCAAGAAATTCTTCAAAGTATTGGATGTTTGTTCTTCCCTTATGGTAGAGGTAATAATAATAATAATGATAATGATATTGTTAATGGTGAAGCAGCTAACTATAACAGAAACCATGAAGGAAAAGAAACAGGATTTGTGGTGTTTAACAAATACGTAGATGGTTTTTATGCTAATAATGCAAATATGCGGTTACCATTGATTCGACCTCGTGCAACACCTGAAGAACCTCCACTTGCGTATCGGCAACTTTTGCCTGCAATGTTAGTACTTGAAATTCTCTCTTGTCTCCATCGTGAGCAGCAACGTCATGCTGAGGAGATTGGTCTTGAGATTGATGATGATGATGATGATGAAAATGATAATGATAACAACAAGGGTGATAATTATAAGAGTAGTAACCATAGCAATGACGACTGCCTTTGCTTTTCTTCACTTCGCCAGACATTGCGTCCGGCGAGTCGTGCGTACATTCGTGATAATATGGGTGATCCTGCAATGATTCCTCTTCTTATATCGTGTTTTCCACAGTACTTTCGTGTACCTATTGTTAATACGGTCCCCTTGTGGTCAGCTATTGGTCTCACACGTGAAGGACGGCGGTTGGCGCGTATGTTAGAGAACTCTTCGCTATCATCGTCATTACCACTACCACTACCGCCACCATTAGGTGAGCTCCATTCTACAAGTTACCGTAGTCAACACACTGGATGTTGTTTCACAAATGATATACAACAACAACTAGATGCATTTCTCATAAGGCGTTGAGTGTGGTTACGAGAATGAGATATCAATGACATTTAGTTGAACAAAAGTAAAAGAGAAAAAAATTAATGTGGGGTGGGGGAAAATGTATAGAAATAATTCTTCTCATGTGGGTGTGACTTGTTGACTTAATTTAATATTACCTTTCTCTTTCTCTTTCTTTCTCTTTCTTTTCTTCGTGTCTCTTTAAATATCTACTTCAGTTATCAGTATAGTAGTGAATTTTATAGTAAATTAGACACAAAAGGGGCTGTATGGGGATAGCATCAGCCGTTGTGAAGAGAATATTTCACTAATAAACACGCTTACACAGAAACACACACCATTGTCGCTGGAAATGAGTGGTAACAATACCCTCACAGTTATTAACCCAGATGATGGAAAACGGTATCGTCTTAACATAAAGGGTGAGGTTGGTCGACTGACGATTGGACGCTTAAAACAGTGTCTTGCAGCAGCCTCCTCCTGTCCAATTCCCGCAGCAGATCAAATCATCAAATTCAACAGTACACCACTTAATCATGATGATGAGGCATGCGCTGCGTATGGGATCACCAACGGCTCTACACTCACAGTTGAACACCGCCATAATGTGGATCCATCAACAAATCACACCGCCTCCTTTAACTCACCCCGGCGGCGGGCCCTGGAGTATCAAACAATCCAACAGCAGGAGGTTGGACTAAGCAGAGATACCGTCGCCTGTGATGATACGCTACAGCGAAAAATAAATGATCTGCAGGATCAGTTACATTCAGCGGAGCGAAAGAAGAGAGAACTTGAGCGGGAGAAGGAAATGACAGAACGGGAGTTGAATAGAGTGCGGGAGAAGGAGGAGTTGGCAGAAAAAGAAAAACAACGCTTAGCTGAACTGCAACAACTTGAGGCACGACGAGCAGCACAGCGGGCGTCTGATTTGGCTGCACGTCGCGAACAACTCCGAGTAGAAGAAGAGGCTGCACGGGAAGTCGCACTGCAGAAACTCGATAATGAGCGACGACGAGCATTGTTAGAACAACAACGTGCAGAGTATGAAGCGGAGAAGAAACGTCTTGAAAAGGAACGCGAGGCATACGAACAGCGTGCCAAAGAACGTGAAGTTAATATCCGCGCAAGAGAAATAGAGATTGAGCAGCAATTATTAAGTGCGGAGCGTGATCGAAAGGAATTGGCGTTACAGCGACTTGTCTCTCAGAAGAATCGTCTCCTTTATTATGACCGCATGGGTATGCCACCACCACCGGAACTACAGCAGGCTGCATCTATGATGGAATGGAATAACAGTCAACCACCATCTATACAAGCGGCCCAATTTGAAAACCAGAATCATAACATCAATGGTCATATTCTTCCACTTGGACTTAATGTCAGTGGAAGTATGCAGTCATCTACCCTACAACAACAACAACAACAACAACAATATCAGGGTAAGGAAAAAGAACGTCCACATAATAATAGGAGTGATCAATACCCAAATGGATTTTTGGGTAGTGAATACAAATCCCCATTATGTGGATCTGTTGAAAACTCTGGGAAAAGAGAATCATTTGTTACAGATAATGCAATGAAGGTGACAGGAAATGATAACAGTGTTTTACCCCAAGATGTTGGATTGTATGATGCACGTGAAAATGCTATTCAGAACATGCTTTATATGAGTCAAGATCTTGGATTAGAGAAACCATTAGAATTTGATGACAATAACACATGTGTTTTAAGCGTTGATGGTCAATACACTTTGTTGGTAACTTTTGATACAACGACGGAACGACTCTTCTTGTACTCTACTCTTTTAACAGCTATTCCACGCGATCCAAATGTGAGACTTTCTGTATATGAATTTCTAATGGAAGGAGCTTTATTGGGACGAGAAATGTGTGGTGGTGGTGTTGGGGCTTCACTTAAAAATGACTTTATTCTTTTGTCAACAAGTATTTACTTACCAACAAGTCACCCAACTACTCTGCGCACTATCATACCCTTATTTGTATTATCCCTCCAGAAGTGGCGAGAAAAGCTGCAACAATTATTAGATGATGTACACGCAGAGAATAAGACAGTGAATGCAAATGACTCTGATGTAAAGCGCAGGTTAAAGGAACAATCAACAGATCGTTCCATCAACATGACAGCAACTCCTGTCTCTGCGCAAAACCACAACATTGTTGGGGCAGGTCATAGTGGAAGTAAACCTTTCATTGGTATTGAAGCTACTGACAGCGTTGTTGTTAATGGAGTCTCTTCAAAGTATGAAGATGGAGTTTTGGTTATCAGTGTGACAGGACCAGCTGCACATGCTGGTATAAAGCCGCATGATTTCATCACGAGGATAAACGGTAAGCCTGTAACGAGTCTTCGGCAATTTCAGCATGAAGTCTCTAATTTAGTCGGTGGTGCCGTTGTACCTTTCGTTGTAGACCGTGCTGGACACAAGCTGGTAGTGTCTACTAAAGTTGGCTTAGTGTCATAAGGGACTGCTGAACTATATTTCTCGTATTATATCGTATAGTGAAAAGAATTAGAGGTGGATGGGGTGTGGAGAAAAAGAAAAATAATTAAAGGATATTTATATATATATTTATATATCAAGAGTATTTCAACAATGATAATAAAAAAAAGGGGGGAAAGAATTTCCGAAAAGGAAAGGTAGATTATTCCTTGTATAACTCTGAGCATTGAGGTAAAGCACCCCCAAGAATATATATATATTCTCTCTCATATTTATTTTTTTGTTGTTGAACAAGATTATCGTTATTGTTCTTGATAGTCCATTTATTTATTTATTTTGTTTTATTTTTTCGCTGTGATTATTCGTCCATGAATTTTTATTCCACTTCCATGCGTATCGTTTTTTTTTTTTTTTTTTTTT
>NW_021639877.1:136165-140017 GCF_002087225.1 Trypanosoma theileri
ATATATATATATATTATCATATCCCAGCATGAGGTAAAGCCAATAGAAAAAAAAGAGAGAGCAGATACCGTCATTTGTGGCATCCTGCAGGTTTGTATACATTGGGGCTCTTAAAACAGGAGGAGGTGGTGTTCGAGAAGCGAATGCACGCCACATGGAATTCCACTTTAATTCCAGGCAGTCAAGAGAGTGGTAGTAATTTACGGCATGATGCGACTCGCATTATTTCCCGTCGTGATCGTAATACTACACTAGATTCAGAGAATGAGAATGATATGCTGGAGGTGGCAGCATCAGTAGGAGGCAGTAATAGTAGTCGTAGTAGTGCTGGTGGTGTTGGTGGTGGTAATAGTAGTAACAGCACAACCACATCACTGCGTTCAGCACGGATCCTTCTAAACTCCTCCACTTTCACTGTAGCCCGTAGACGGTTTGTGCTCCTTGCCGCACTTCTTGGTCTTCAGTCTGGTTCGCAATTAGTGCTGCAGCAGTATGAGGAACTTATTAAAAATCATGTAGTGATTGTGCTCTTTTTAAGTATGGTCGTTGGTGCTGGGGGAAATGCCGGCAATCAGGCAGCGGTCTCCGTCATCACCGCACTCCTCGCCGCACGTGATGGGACTAACATTCCTCACAACACACACGGCAGGAATGTGGAGGCGGCGAGAAAACGTTCCACTGTGGAGAAGGAATGCTCCATCGCAGTCTTAACAACAACAACAACAGCAGCACCTGTAGTCCCCACAGCAGGGAGATCGTTTTGCAGGCGACTCGTAAATTGTTTAGTGCGATTGCTTCAACTGCCACGAGTACTGTTGGGACGCCGATGGAGGCGTCTGTGCGGTGATGCTGAACATCCCGTTGGAATTCCACTCGCTGCTGTATTACGTTATGAATTGCTTGTGGGTTTATGTTGTGGGTTAATTCTTATGACTATTGGGGCGTTGCGCGTGGGTTTTTTTGTATGGTGGGATGATGAGGATTACATCAGTCGTGGCTCCTCAAGTGGTGTGGCTTCAACCCAGTTGACCACAGGGTGGGGAAGTAATGGGGCAATTGTAGTCGGTCTCTCGCTTTCTCTTTTTTTGATTGTATTTCTCTCTGTATTGATTGGGGCAACATTACCATATATTCTGCTTTACTTTGGAGCCAATGTTGAACACGCCGCCCCTATTGTGCAAGTGCTGATGGATCTGCTAGGAACATGGATTTGCTGTACTACATGTAATGCCTTTTTGCCGTCCATACTGGAATCGAATAAGACAGCGGGTTTGAAAGAGTAAGAAGAGGAAGAAGTCTCGAGCAAGGGAAAGTGAAATAGGATGATAGAAATAAGAAGAACATGGTCGAATGTCATTTAAAACACTGCTCTGTGTTTTGACTAAACAGAATTCTTTCTTGTTTGTTTGTTTGTTTGTTTGCTCTTTTGTTGTACACTATATTGACTTGTCGTAATTTTATATATATATGTATATATATATATATATAATATGCACACTACACTAAGAGAAATGGAAGGGTGAATAATAACATTCCACAAAATCCTTGTGTATGTGTCTACGTGTAAGAGTGAGAGAGAGAGAGAGAGAGTCTTTTGTTTTTCATCTCTTGTTTCTTGTATTTTGTTTTATTATTATTATTAGTATGTAAACTATTAGTATTACTATTTGTTATCGTTTGATACTTCTCTCTATCTCTTCTCTCTCTGTCTCTCTGCTGAAAATAGTCTCTTAGCGCGGAAAAAAAAAAACCAATTAAGCATTCCTCACAAACCGCAGATAACACAACATACAAATAACACAATCATAAATAATAATAATAATAATATTAATAGTAATATAAATAATTAAAAGTATGTGTGATATCATTAATAACAGGTCGAAAGGTGGGGAATCACAGACCTTTTTCGATGGGCACGAAGGTGTGATGGAGGGAAAGACACGTAATGGTGATGTGTTTAAATTCAACACGGGCCAATGCACCGATGCTTCTGTTGTACTCAGTGATAAAACGAATGAGTATAGCGATACAGTAGACGGTGATGATAGTGTCTCTCTTGTGCCTGCCATTGGCACCCAAGAGTCTCCTCATGCCTCTTTCCATTGGTTGGGAAACTATGGATTTGAAGACAAAACGGAAGTGTTTCTTTTTCCTGCTATTGAAAAGCACCGCGGTGAGCATCCGGTGCAATCCACACCACACGATCGTCTCTCGCCTGTAATGACGACGACGATGGTGGGAGACTCACTCTCATCTGCATTGATGATGCACAGTCTTTTCACAGTAAACACCGCAGCAGACCTTTCACCAACACTCTTAACAACCTTTCTCGCCTACAGTGATGAGATGGCCATGGCAGCGCAGACAACATCCTCCAGTTGCCATTCATTAGGTGCGGCGTTTGATTTTATCAAGACACGTCTCTTTCCAACTGGAAACGTTCATTTTCCTCTTCTCGCAGGAGCGCAGGAACAACAACAGCGAAAACGAATTATGGCGCTCTCATGGTTTCTGCAACAACACCGTGAACATGCCGCAACGATGTTATCCATGGGATTCCGTTTTCTTCTCGATCTTGAAAACTATAGTTTCTCGTGGAAGCGAGCGGTGGAAGTGCCGCTGATGGCGTTGCAGCTGCTCTCAACATTTGCGCAGGCTGTGACGTTTGATGGGCATCCCAACACCTTTGCGGCCCTAAACCCGCGTGAACATCTTCTTCTCATGGCGTCGTGTTTGTTGGCCTGCTGGAAGTTCGCAGATGTGGACGCCAACGTTGTGGCTCTTATTGCGGTTCTCGAGCACTCCTTCTTCCGCCACCACGCCGTACTTCAGCTGCGGGATGTTCTTCACATGGAACTCACCGTACTTGGAGTGTGTGGAGTGTGTGTGGAGGCACCACGATGGTGGACTGTCGCGATTGAACTCCTCACCATTGCGCATACAGATATGAAGGAGGCATACTACTATAATAATAATAATAATGATAAGAATGATTTTGATGGTAAGAAGAAGGGTATCACGCAGAGTTTTGAGGAGAAACTTGAACTTCTTCTGATGGCCAGTGAACAAATTCTTCTTATTGTGATAAACGTGGATAGTGATCATGGTGAGGAGAAGGGGAAGGATAAGGAAGGAAAAGAAAGGAACGCCATTCATAATAATAATAATAATAATAATAATAATAACACGAATACTACCTCTCATCACCAGAATCATCACTCTCATCATTCGATATATTCTGTTCGTCTCGCTGAACTACGCACTACTCTACTCAGTTGGATGGAATCACATCCAATTTTTGGTGTGGCGCTCGCCGTTGCCAGCGGTGTGGTAACACTGCCATGGGCGGCATCGTACATAGCCCCCACTGCAAAAGCGTGCAATCTTAACAAGCAGAGAGATGGGGATAAATGTCGAAATGATAATGGGGAATCTTCACAGTGCCCCCTATTCCCTCGTAGCGATATTCAGAGAGTCATCCATGCTGCGGATGATGCCGTTCAGCGTGAGTTGGGTGTAATGGTGGAGGTCTTAACAGAAGTGCTGCGAACATCGTGGAAGGAATCTCAGAGCGAGTTGTGAGGCTATTCTTTTTTTCTTTTCTCATCACTCTTGGGTTGATCTCCTGCTGTTCTTATTTCAGAAAGACGTAAATGATGGAAGAGAGAGAGAGAGGGACTGTGGGAGTAAACGAGGTATAATGTTGTCCACTGTAGTTGAGAGTCTGAGTATGCCGATGGGAAATTCGATTCGGTTTCCCTATCAATGCGTATTCCATGGCTTACATTCTTTATCCTTTCTACTAATTCTTTGACATAGTGTTTATGTTTATTATTATTATTATTATTATTA
>NW_021639877.1:141367-145494 GCF_002087225.1 Trypanosoma theileri
TTTTTTTTTTTTTTTTTTTGTTCTCTCTCTCACACACACATTCATTTATTTATTTATTTTATTATTCCTTGTGAATTGTAGCTACACTGTGTAAATGGGCTGTTTCCCTTTTTTTTTGTTTTTTTTTTTCCCCATATATCTGCTTGATTTGTTATTATGTTTTTGTTTTCTCTTGTTATATTAGTTCATGTGAATAAAGAAAATAAGATATATACAATATATATCTATAATATATGAAATGATATCGCATGATCCCAATTTAATATATACAAGAAAAAAAAATGGTTCACTTTGGTTTTACAACAATTTATATAAATATGAATGTCATTATATATATATATATATGTACATAGGCGTATGTGTACGGATATTTATACACATATAATTCTTTGGTTCTTATTCCCAATTATATACAACTGAACGTTTTCCTGGTTTTATTTTCTTTTATTCTTTATCATTTACAATCTTACTTGGTGGCTATTCCCTTGTCTAAGCATTTTTTGTTTTTGTTTTTGTTTTCTTTTGGCTTGTTTGAATGTTTCTTCATTCTACGGGGAGTCCAACTTCTTTACATTTGCCCCTGGTAATTCCCTATCGTATAGTTTATACGGTTGTTGTTGTTGTTTTTTTCTATTTTTCTCTTATTCAACAAGAACAGAGCAGAACAATGATCAGAGGTATTTATGTACAGAAATAATAGTAGTGATGGTCGTACAAACGGAAATAGGAAGAATGAAAGAAAAAAGATAAGTGGTTTGACGAATACACTAGACAGAGTAAGGATTCATCTGCGGCTGTTGGTAAAGGGTTTTTTTTTTTTTTTCTGTCTGTGTGTGTGAAGTCTAAACGAGAAAAAAAAAACAAGTAAAAAGCTTGAAGGGATTTATTATTATTATTATTATTATTATTATTATTATTATTATTATTATTATTATTATTATTATTATTTCTTTTTTTCGTTTCACTGCCTTCCAAAGGAACGAAGGGGTGGAAGGTCAAACGTTCTTCATTTGTTACAATCTCTGAGATGATTGGTATTACGGTATTTGTACGTATTGTTATTACTGTTGGTTGTGTGATTTTCCCCTTTTTTACTTGAAGATCTATTCACTCCTTTTCACCTTTCCTCCTTACCGCTGTAGATAAGAAAAAACAAAACAAAACAAAAAAAGGGCAAGCAATAAAATAAACACAGACCAAGCAAACACACAAACAAAGCAAAGCCGCAAACCCCAAATCCATTTATATATATATATATATATATATATATATAATATTTATAGATTTATCTATAAACACTTACGTACTTACTTACTCACCCACTCCGTCCGTCCACCGCTCCCCCACATGGCGCTCACCACGCGCATCATCAAAGAGACGGAGAAGCTGCAGCGCGAACACCCCGACGGTATTGAGGCCACACCATCACCCACAAACCCGCGCTACTTTCATGTGAAGATCCGCGGCCCGCCGCAGAGCAGTTACGAAGGCGGCATCTTTCATCTTGAACTCTTCCTCCCAGAGGAATATCCAATGGTGCCGCCAAAGGTACGCTTCCTCACACGCATCTATCACCCAAATGTGGATAAACTTGGCCGCATTTGTCTCGATATCATCAAGGATAAGTGGTCGCCAGCCCTGCAGATCATTAAGGTGCTGCTCAGCATACAGCTGCTCATGTCAAGCCCAAACCCAGATGACCCGCTCGATAATGAAGTAGCTGACGCCTGGAAGCGAGACGAGGCAGAGGCAATGAGCACCGCGCGAGAGTGGACGCGGAAGTATGCCACATCGTAATTGCGTCTGGGGATAGAGAATGATATTGTATTGGATGTTATGCATGTGTGCGATGGCGCACATTTCTCTCGCTTTTTCCCTTCCCTCTACATAACTCGCTTTCTTATTTTTTTTTTCTCTCTCTCTTAGAGAAGGATGGAGAGAGAGAGAGAGAAAGAGAGTTTGTGTTTGTGTGTGAGAGATAGAGAGGGAGAGAAAGAGGAGAAACATTATGAGAAAAAGAAATATAAAAAAAAAAGTGAGAAATTGAATGAGGAAGGACAGGATGAATATGAAGATGAAAACTGACATTATGTGAAGAAGTGCTAAAAACAGTAGGAATAGCTGATGCAGTGCTACTAGTTGCTGCAGTCTTATGGAAAAAAAAAAAAAAACACGAAGGGAAAAAAAAAGGTTGCCCTCAGGTCGCTCTTTCCCCTCCTTCAGGTGTCTTTTGAAGGTACATAGGAGGCAGCCTTTTTTATTTTTATTTTTTTTTTTTCGAGACAGACAGACGGAGAGCGAGAGAAAGAGAGAGGGTGGGTGTGATGAGAAGCATGAGCGTTACTGTGTGCCTTCCATGCGAGATGATGGAAAGGACTAGTGGTAGACCACATCTGCTTGGTATTTTTCAATGTAGTTTCTCAACCCCTTTATACATATACATGCATTGTATCAGTACATCTGTGTGTGTATGGTATATATATATATATATATATATATATCAACCCATCTTTATCTTTTTTCTTTTCTTTTCTTCCTTTTTTTTTTTTTATCTCACGTTACCCGTACCCATGTGGTATATATATTCGCCTATGTCGGAAAGAATAATATCCTAGTTAATCACGCTAAAGTCTAAACACTTAAACAGCACAGTAAGCAACTAAATAAAAATGGCCCGTGCCCGCCGTGCCTCCCCATCGAGCTCGCACCGGGCCGCTCCGCCCCCAGCCCACGCCCCAGCGCCCCAGCAGCACTCCCAACAACAACAACACCACACATCCGCTCAGCAGCCGCAGCAGCCGCAAGTAACAAACATTTACGTCCAGCGGGGCGGGGCGGGCGGCGCGGGGACGGGCATTCTCGGCACTGTCGCCTCCGTCGCCGCGGGGTCCGTCATTGGCCACGGCATCTCCCACATGCTCTTCAACCGCGACCAGCCACCGGCGCAGCCCGCACAGGCGCAGGAACTCGCACAGCAGGTCGGCGATGGCGCGTGCTCCTCGCAAATTAAGGCCTACGCCAAGTGCCTCGAGGCAAACCCAGAGAATCCTGAGAACTGCAAGTGGGCGTGGGAGTACTTCGTTCAGTGCCAAGATGAACACCAGCAGAAGTAGGGGAAATGAAGTTGATAACACAAAAAAGTGTCACAAATATATTAAGTAAAAGAAAAAAAAGGGAAAAAACGAAAAAAAAAAAAATGGGGAAATAAGAATATCAGAGGGCAACCACAGGAGGAATTTTGAGTCAGTTGTCTCTTCGTGAAAATCTCTCTATATTATATTGTTTCGTTACGTCCGATCTGCGTTTACAAGTCCGTTTGTTTTTATTCAATGTTAAAATACTCAAAAAAGAAAAAAAAAGAAATGAGGTACAATGGGTAATTGAATAAGAAGTAGCAGAAGAAAAAAGAGGTAAAGTAAGAAAGGGATATGGAGAGAAACAGGACAAGAAAAAAAAAGAAGAGGGGGATTTGTGTCACACCTATCATGTCACAATTTCTTTCCTATCTGCGTCTCTCTTCTTCACATCTGTTGTGCATTTTCCCGAAAAAATATTCATATTCAAATATATATTTATATTTATTTATTTCCCTTCGACTGTCAAGGGATGAAGTCTTACCATGGTCTTTTTTTTTCTTTTTTTTGTGTGTGTGTGTGAACTTATCCCTAATGGCACTCAATTTCAATTGAGTGTACAGTGACCTTTACTTCTTTCTGTGAGTGTGTAAGCTTCATTCCCTCTCCTTTTTTTTTCTTCCTATTATTACACTTACAATTTTATCTTCCCGGCTATTGTTGTTCCTTTCTTGTATTTTAGCGTGTGTGTGTGTGAGTATGTGTATGCTTTACTAGTCTATCATATAATGTAGTTAAGTACGAATAAAACTGAAAAAAATCATTGGAAAAGACACACAAAAAACCAAAAGCAGTAAGGAAAGGTGGCCTCTAAATGACGCTAATGAATGCCATTGAAATGACAAGTGATGCTATTGGAGGGCATGTTGTTTCAACAGGAAGTATGACGTGAAGAGTCCTCTTCGTTCAGAATGTACTAACCGTGACAGTTGGTATTCATGGTGTAGTCTAGATCAACAACAAAACAAAGAGGAAGAATGTGTTTCATGGGAT
>NW_021639877.1:146430-146761 GCF_002087225.1 Trypanosoma theileri
TTCCCAGAAGAGCCAACGGTCCCGGAAGTGCCAACATTCCCAGAAGAGCCAACAGTTCCGGTGGTCCCAACAGTCACTGGAACGCCAGCACCCCCGGACGCCGCCTTTGCCAGTATGTTTTCGTGGGTGGCAGCAGGTGCTGTTCTCGCGGCCGGCGTGCTCGCCTTACCTTAAAGAAACGGAATGGTGGCCCAGACGATAAGAGACACCTGAGTCTCCGTATTTTTAAAGTGTTTTTGTTTTATTTTCATTTCTGTTTTTGTTTTCTCCCCAGGAATTAAATATGCAGCACCCGATGTCTGGGCATTGCAGGTAAAAAAAAAAAAAAAAA
>NW_021639877.1:147998-148182 GCF_002087225.1 Trypanosoma theileri
CCGCGCCCTGTTGGTTATGGTTGTCTGCACCCTGGTGTGCCTTCAGCTGTCCGCCGCGCAGCAGCACCCAGTTCAGCAAGGCGTGGGAAAGACACCAGTCCCGAAAGCAGCAGCATTCCCAGAGGTCCCAACATTCCCGGAAGTACCGACATTCCCAGAGGTCCCAACGGTCCCGGAAGTGCCA
>NW_021639877.1:148536-149472 GCF_002087225.1 Trypanosoma theileri
CCGCGCCCTGTTGGTTATGGTTGTCTGCACCCTGGTGTGCCTTCAGCTGTCCGCCGCGCAGCAGTACCCGCTGCAACAGAGCGGTGAAATGCCACCAAACACGGAAATGCCAACGTTCCAGCCAGTGCCAACGTTCCCGGCGGTCCCAACGGTCACTGCAATGCCAACACCCCCGGACGCTGCCTTTGCCAGTATGTTTCCGTGGGTGGCAGCAGGTGCTGTTCTCGCGGCCGGCGTGCTCGCTTTACCTTGAAGAAACGGAATGGTGGCCCGGACGATAAGAGACACCTGAGTCTCCGTATTTCTTAATTGTTTTTGTTTTTTCATTTCTGTTTTAGTTTTCTCCCCAGAAATTAAATGTGCAGCACCCGATGTCTGGGCACTGCAGGAAAATGGGAAAAAAGGAATGCCCAGACACGGTGGCACCTCATTCTGTAGAATGCCCCTGAGCGGCACTGAGGAAAGCATCATTGATTCCTTTCTTTTTATTATTATTTTCTTCTATTTGGGTTTTCTGCTTTGTTTTCTCTGCAGAAACTGTCAGTAAATAATGTGCATATGTTTTAACAAGACTATTGACCAATCAGATTTCGTTTGGTCTCATGGCATGTGATTGTACTCTTTTCCACTTCATCTACAATTTTTGTTGTATTTTCTTTCTTGTTTTCGTTTTCCATTACCGGGGTGATCTACTGAAAAAAAAAAAGTCTCTTGTTTCCTTTGAAATGACGATCGTGATCGTGATGTGAGCCAAGCCACTACATAGCCCATCGTTTTGCCCTGCGACCGGTAATCCCACTCTACCTCACTCTTTCTCTCTCTCTCTCTCTTTATTTTTTTTCTTTTTTGTTTTCCCTCGTAACACCGCGAAGATCCAGCCATAAAAACCGCAACTCAAGCAAAAAAAAAAACAAGGTATGTCCACCATTTCTGTGT
>NW_021639877.1:150402-150590 GCF_002087225.1 Trypanosoma theileri
GCAGCAGGTGCTGTTCTCGCGGCCGGCGTGCTCGCTTTACCTTGAAGAAACGGAATGGTGGCCCGGACGATAAGAGACACCTGAGTCTCCGTATTCCTCAATTGTTTTTGTTTTATTTTCATTTCTGTTTATGTTTTCTCTCCAGGAATTAAATGTGCAGCACCCGATGTCTGGGCACTGCAGGAAAA
>NW_021639877.1:151133-204903 GCF_002087225.1 Trypanosoma theileri
AACTCAAGCAAAAGAAAAAACAAGGTATGTCCACCATTTCTGTGTGCCGCGCCCTGTTGGTTATGGTTGTCTGCACCCTGGTGTGCCTTCAGCTGCCCGCCGCGCGGCAGCACCCAGTTCAGCAAGGCGTGGGAAAGACACCAGTCCCGAAAGCAGCAGCATTCCCAGGTTTACCAACGGTCCCGGGAGTGCCAACATTCCCAGAAGAGCCAACGCTACCGGGAGTGCCAACGGTACCAGGGGTCCCAACGGCCACTGGAAAACCAGGACTCCCGGACGCTGTATTTGCTATTGCGTTTCCATGGGTGGCGGCCGATGTCCTTTGTCCAGCCGTTGAATTTGGTTATGCAGTTGCTCTACTTCTCCAGGGCACGTTGCTGGACGAGATCGCCGCGGCGAACTTCACTATAGCCATCTCTTGGAATTGCAAACATAACATTTCATGTGATTGCATTTGTCCCTTGTGTTCTTCGTGCGTCTTTTTTAACGTCAGGCTACTGTTTGCAACCATGATATCGTTGCTACTCTTGATCTGTTTTTAGGGACATATATTGAAGGTCTGCAACTTTATTTCTCTTCCCGGGATGGGGTGGTGCTTGTTCTGGTGGATTTTACGGTCCTTTGGCATTTATCGGATGAACCCGCGATGAAGACAGCAGCGGTTGAAGCCGGCATTTCAATCTCGTCACAATCCCCAGAATCATTGCATTCATTTGTTGTGTATGGATGAAATTTTTTTTTCGTTCACTGCATCTATTTGTTGGTCTGATGGAGGCTTCCGTGTCCGGATGTAAATGGCTGAAGTCCGGGGCTTTCTTGCTTTTGAACGAAGGGCCCCTGGCGGTTGGCTGCCCTTTTTTCCTTTCGGCCGGGGGCGAGGAAAGGGAATCGGAGGGAACCGACTGCCCCATGCGGCCAAACCCCCGGGGTGAAATTCGTCGGGCCAACCTTTTCGGGGCGATTTTTTGCCCCACGGGCTCTTCGTTTCGAGCCCCCTCCCGGTGTTCCCGAGTTTCCTTCGAATCCGTTCGTCCTCCTTCCCCTGGGGCGCGGGGGTCCTGCGGCCTCGGGTTTTGGTGGAGGCCCGGTGGGGCTGCCTTTCCGGAAGAGAGGGGCGGCAGCGGGATCCGTCGTTTTCAGGCCAAGATTTTTTTTATTATTGTTGGGGCAATCGGCCTGAACGCGTTCGGGGGTTTCATGGAGGAACCCCTTGAATGTCGAAAGCGTTCCGGTTTTTTTTTTTCCCTTCGACGGCGGGCGGGGACGTCTCGACGTCGGGTTTCGGCAAAGGCATCATTATCCAACCGAGCGGTTTTATGAGGGAGCAATCTTGGTTTTGTATCGTGGCGAAAACTTCGAGGGTGCGATCGGGAGGTGAGGGGCGCATTCTGCCGCCATGGCCGGGGTTTGGAAAGAAGGTTCCCCACGCCGGCAAAACGGCCCCGGAAACCTCGCAGCCACTTCCAACCCCAGAGGCGAAGCGCCCCTTCACATTTCTTTTTGGATTCTAATACCAAAAAGTCTCTGCAAAGTTTTTTTTTTTTTTCGCAGTGGATTTTGGGAAGCGGGCCCTGCGCCATGACGGTGGGGTTCGGGAGGGCCGAAAAACTTTTATTCCCACCAGAATCGAAATCGCCGATGGCCGCGCCGCGGCTTGCAATGCGTTTGTTGCCCCCACTCCAGGGTGGGGCGCCACCTGATTGGCCACAAGAAATTCTTTAGGGAGCGCCACGTCTGACGCCTTATTTCCCCTCCCGGTCGTCGTGATCCTTTTGTGGCCTACCGCGTTTTCAACTTGGAATTATTTCTGACGATTGTTTTTCAAATAACGCTTTCGCCGGAACGGGTCTAGGAAGTTCGCCCGCCGGCCCAGTGGTCTAGTGGCATGATTCTCCCTTAGGGTGGGAGAGGTCCCGGGTTCAATTCCCGGCTGGGCCCATGTTTTCCCCACCCAAATCTTTTACCGCCCCAGAAGAAGAAAAAACGAATCAACCTCCACGGCATCATAACGACCCGAAGGGGTTATTCAAACCAAAAAAGCCGGTTTCCTTTAGAGAATGTGGGGCGCAATACTCATGCAGGAGCGCCGCAGTAGCACATATGGTCAACAAACATGGGTTCAACGGAGCCGATGCGCTCTGGAAGATCAAATTCCCCCATGAGCCACCTCCGCCGGACATCCCGCCAGAACCTCCGCCACCTTCGGCCACAACGTTACCCCGTCCCACTTCGCCTAAAGCAAAACTCCATCCGTTTGCCCGCAGCATGTGTAAACGAACATTTCCGCTTCAAAATGGATTAACGCTTCACCTAAGACACATGCGCAATGCCGCGTGCCCTGTCCCAGAGAGAAAACGTCCGATAACCGACGAACCGATACCAGAGGAATCGGCATTTCCCTGTTACAAATGTGATATGGTAGCGCGCTCTAAAACAGACCTTAAATCCCATATTAGAGCAAAACATCCTGAGAACCCCAAAAAAGACGCACCTCGCACCCAACTCATCCCACAGCCTGCTCCGCTACGATGCGAATTTTGCCGCCGCGACTTCGGCAACACTGGAGCTCTCGCATGCCACAAAAAGTTTAAACATCCACCTGGAACCCCAATTCTGCCAGCAACAATACAGGTAACCTTTCCGCGAAATAAAAAACGCCGGCGGGATTCTTCTCCATCGGAGTGTGAGAAGACAGAAAAAGTTCAATGTGGAGTATTCCAGAAGTTCTACGTCCACTGGAGAAAATTCCATGATGGAAAGGGAAATACAAACAAAAAAACGAATTTCACTACTGCACGATACAAAAAAACAAAAACAAGAACCCCCCAGTATCAGTCTGCCCCTCATGCGGCCGTCGATATATGAGTAAGTCAAGCCTAACTCTACACCGAATGCCACGACACGGGTATCAACCCACTCATGCGCACACCAGCCAACGCGACGAATGCGAAGAAACAGCTCTGCATCTCTTGAGTTGCCCCGCTCTTCATCCACTGCGAGTTCAATTTGCGATAGTTGATGATATACCCCTGAAGAAACTATGTTTTTCTAAGCGGTTAGCACAGTTCCTTATTGCGGTGGAGCGGAACTACGCTATATCCCTCTCTTTTCACCCAAGAAACCCTACACAGCCTACCTCCCCCTGCAAGCCCTCCCCCGCACATTAGAACTGGCAATACCTTCAATTATGGAAGACCTGATGGAATCGTACGAAAAAAATGTCTGTCGCCGGCCGCCCGAGAAGGAACAAAACATATAGGACTTTATTGAGGAGAATTAAATACGCAAAAAGAGAGAGACCTGAGGACGGGCTCTGGGTAGCGAAGGTGTGAGTGGAGTTTTCTCGTAGACTGGTTCTCTTGCGAGGGAACGGTTTTAACACAAATATAGAACAAAATTTTAAACTAAGAAAAACCAAATAACCAAAAACAAAAAATGACAAAAATAACAAAACATATATTATAAAAGCTTGAGGACCCCACAAAAACAATGGGATCTTCTTCTATAACATCACTTGTAAGTCAATAATGAAATTGCCCGAGTTGGTAGGATAACAGTCTTACCATTGGAGTTACAGTCTTAAAGGCGCGAATGGTAATAATAATAATAACAATAAAAAAGCAAATAGGTATTGCAAGAGCATGGTGCCAGAGAAAAAAAAATAGATATTCTTTCAGAATCGCTCTATAGCGAAGGTGGGATTATTCCACAGGGATGGTTGAAGGTCGCTCCGACTGCGCGACACCACCGGAACTCGCACAGAACAAGAACACTACCCCAGGCATCCGAACGGGTCTGGAACTAGGCCTTCGCCCATTGGCGACAACCACAAACAGCCCCTGCAACACAGATTTTCCAAACCCATACCGACAAGTCCCCAACGGGTTTTGGAGGGTTTGCCAGACAAATCGTCGAGAAGAACACCCTAGCCTTACTTCCCCTTTAAGAAAGAAATAAATAACGAAAGAGAAAATACTTATTTTCCGTACCTCTCCTTACATGTTCTATGGCTTTAGTAAATACCTAAACCAAAAACTTTTCCAGATGATGTTTTCTAATACATAACAGAACTAACGAAATTGAAGCGCTGACAAACCCTTTTAACCCGCCTCCCGCTCTCCCCATCGCAAGTTCCACCCCTTCGCTACATCTAATTGTTTGATGTGTTCTCCTCTAGATATTCTGTGTGCTGGATTATGCTCTGAAGATACGTAACTCCAAGTAGCACTTATGCCGTGTGATCGAAGAACTTTTTCTATGGCGCCGACTTCCGCAACTAATACCTCTGAATGTGTGTTCTTTTTTTGCATAATATTCATAACCGTTGTGTTGTCAACGCGTATATCCAAGGGACCTGCCAAATGCATGTTAAACTCTCGTAAAGCCAGATGAACGGCCCGTGCCTCTGCCTGGGAAATCATCTCAGGTGAGCGCCTCCAAGCGCCCCCTGCGGCCAAAACCTCCCCTGAATCCTTAAATAACAACGCCCCCCATCCGTACATAGATGCGTCTGTCACCAGAGTTGCCGTGGAGGGCAAGACGTGTGGTGGATGAACCGGTTAGTTCTTTAACAGTTTTTTAAACCAGTTATCCCCAATGACCTTCGCATTGGATGGTAAATTTGCCTGGTTTTGGGGTTGCAATAAACCTCGATTTAAACTTGATAAGCGTCGACGCACTATCTTTAAGAAGAAGTAATGAGGAAAAGCAGATTCGTTCCTTACGCCCCCTGCATACATCATGCGTGAAACCGTACTCTCCAATTCTTTCACCGTCATCTTTTCCAGCGACGGTGTCCCTCTCAACCTTCTTAATGTCTTTTGGCTTAAAGAAATCGTGTTGTCCTCGTGGTTGAAGTGCACCCCGATGAAATCGTATTCTTTCGTTTGAAACTTCTGCTCTCCTATGGTGGCCCCGCATTTTTTGCATATTATGCAAGACTTGCTCTCCCCAAGCTTTCACCTTACCATATGGACCACTGATTCTGGTGTCATCAATCCAAACTTGTATTTTTAACTTTTTGGGTGCCGCATACTGTGGCATTACCAATTCCGGTTCGCCGGAGAATACTCTTGTAATAGTGTTTAAAATCTCAGGGCTACATTTATAGCCCATGGGAAGGTGAGTGAACTCTACTAGTTCTCCTAATTCCGTGCGGCAACAGAAACTTGCGTGCATGTTAACTGGCAGGGCTACCTAAAAAAAATGATGCCTTTAAATCAAATAATGTTGTAGTTTCGTCGCAAACGACATCCAGGTATCGGGAAATGTGTCCCAGAGGAACATCGGCCTCATAATCATCCTTATCATTCTTTTCTCTTGGCCACGCGATGAATCGCCTTCTGTGTCCGGAAGGTTTTTCCTCCACTACTGTAAAAGGCACTACCCATCCTGTGGTTGGGTGTGATGAAGCTGTACAAATAATACCTGCTTCCTTCATACGCTGTGCATCATAGTTATTAATTCGTAAACTTCATTCATGATCCTTCAACAGTATCATGGGTTTTCCCATAATGCCCCATACTGTATCCCAACGCCTCCTGGCTTTCTCGTTCATTCACTTTCTTATCCATTTAGTGGAAAGTGTTCCTACGTCTATTTGTCGCAACGGTAATCGTTCCTCATCTTCTTGTGTTGCCACTCGAGTTCGATTGGAGCGTTGAAGTATGGTGTGTCATTTAAAAGGGTTGTTAATGCCTTGTTCAGGATGTTGTGGTAATCTCCGGCTGGCTGTTGCCCATTTTTCCAAATTGCTTACATCAGTGATGTCAGGTGTGCTGGCTTGTTTATTGTTGCGGCCCAATGGCCTAGATATCGTACCGTGCTGCGTGAGAGTTCCATGGGGTCGGCATGTTTCCCCAGCTGAGTTAGCAATCGTGGATCGAGATTGTGTTCGACCACTTCTGCCGCGGCGTGGGCCAATGCTCCTCTCTTTATGGAGTGAGCTGTCATTCCGTAGGGGCGAAGAATATTTTCCATCTCTTTTGTGGTTATTGTCATTAAATTTTTCGTCTCCCTCCATCTCTTTCTCGACTGTTTTTACCCGTCGTGCGTCGTCCTCTCCGATGACTGCATACCTCGCTGCCCTGTGGGGGTCGCTCTTGAGGGTTTTTGGTAAAACCCCCAATCCACTATTATGGCATCTGGATCTTGATCGTGCGGTACGAAATTTTGTTTTTGGAGTTGTGTTATTTCTCCCCATCGACTCGCTGTAACTCATGCCAGTCTTAAAGCCACTCTTTTTCTTTCCTTTGTAAGAGCATCGCTTGTCATATCCAATTCCCATCTTCACATTGGACGTGCTTGTTTTAACGGGTCCTGTGCTGCCGTTTTTTGCCAACCCATTAAAAACATTTGAGTGGTCGTTCTCCCTGACGCCATCATGCCGATCAGTGTGCGCGTATATTGAATCGCGCTGGTTTTTACCAATTGCAAACTTACGATAAGTAGCGGAGTATTTTCTTCTGTCGTGTCTAGGTTTTTCTGCACTGTAAACTGTATGAATTTTCGTAGTATGGAACCCCGTTGTTCCCATGTTGTGCGGGTCCACATGCCCTTTTCTATGTGGTTGGCCTCTGATGCCAGCGCCACGATGTACGGATCGTGAGAGCGCGCTGGAATTAACGTAAACTCGTTTTTTGATGTCGTTCCCTGAGGGAGAAGTGACGATTGGAAGATTCCTTGCTGTGGGTGTAGTTGTGTCGCGTGTCCCGGTACATTTCCTGTTATTATGTGTTGCGTTACCGTTTGGACATGTGATCGGAAGAATACCACGGTGTTTTGTGGGCGTGTCCAATCGTGAAAAAGTTCCTTTCGTACATATCCTGCTTGCCCTGGCCTCAGTATTCATTGTTTCCAGGGCCGAATATCGTTTTTTTTTTTTGGCTTAAAAGTTTCTTTTTGTAATTGTACACGGCACGTCGAGCTGTAATGCCCGATGCGACGACATCTGAAACATTTTGTCTTGCTGGGTGGTGGTGCTTAATTTTTCTTCCGCAACTTAAATGCAACTTGTATGAATGGATCACCTTTTCGCAGAGGCTGGGCCATGGTCTCCCTGATGTCGTGTGTCTTCACTCCTGGGAAATCCTTTGCCGTTTATATTGCCTTGAGCTGTGTGTATAACTGTCGTCCCAGGTTGGCCTTCTGTGGGGTCAGTTCTTCGTTGCGCATGTCGTGGGCCCATTGCGCGAAGTTATTCCATGCATCGTTATAAAGCAAACCGGGATTTGATGGAGCAGGAAAAAATTCCCTGTATGCAGTCAAAAATTTGCTGGGTGAAGTCTGCAGCAAATAATTCATTACGCCTGCAAAAGTTCGGATACGCTCTTCAGGTCTTACTTGCTCAATCCAGAATGGTTGGCTTAGTTCCCGTGTTCCCCAGGGAGGCTCCGCGGGGCACTCACCCCCGTATCGGAAACAAACTATTCCGTTCTACATGCCTTATACGTTACATTAGTGTATCGTTTTGGGTGAATCTGAGGTGCGGTACTGTGAATTTCATCAGAACCATTCTGTTGTCCTTGGCGTTGTGATTGTTCGATCGCCACCGCTAGTTGCGACTGTGTTTCCATCATTTGTGTGTCCTTCTGTTGTAATTGCTCCTGCGGTTGGCCAATATGCGCCTGCAATTCCTCTTGATACGCTTTGCCAGCTTCGGCTTCTTGGCACGTCTGTGCCACTTGCTGTTGCATTTGCTGGGGTTGCATGTTTGCGTCCTGTTGGACACGAGAGGTTTGGTCCTGTAACTGGGCACGCATGCCCTCATACTGTTGGTATAATGGTGGCTGTTTCTCCTCCAGCAATGCCCATTCGGCGCTGAAACGTGCTCGTGCTGCTTCAAAAGCCTGCATAAAATCTTGCTTTCCCGGCATGTTAAACCTGAGAATGGAGAGGTGCAAGGTATCCCGGTCCATACAGGTATCCTCTCTCCTTTGAGTACCTTGAATGAATCATGTTCTAAGGTTAACATACCCCTCGACGATATAACTTAAATGGGAGCGTGAGATGGTCGCATTTCAAATGTAAACGCTGTTGGACCGTTGTGGCACACAAACTCTTTCAATACTTGTGTACTTGTCATCCGCTCTCCTGATAAATAAGAGGGAAGAGTCGGCGTCAACATTTTCCTTCCTTGTAAACTTGCTTTTCAGAAACTTACAGTTAGGCAGACTGTAAAGATAAAAGAAGTAGAATTTGGTTTACCAAGACCCCATCCAAAATTGTTGCTCCATATAGTAAGGCTTTGCCATTTTTTTCGCAAGCTTTCAAAAAAGAAAAAAAACAAAGAGAGAAAGATAAAATATTTTTATTAGTTTGCCTCCTCTTTCAATAGAGAACCCCGCTCGGGAGCGGAAAGCGACAGAATAGTTTGCAACACTTTCCCGCCACGCAGAGTGAGAATATCTGTTGTGTTTTGATAATTTTCCCCCTTGAAATTTCCCGTCGCCCCTTGATTTTTCCGGAAGCCCGAGGTGGGAGAGGCAGGGTTTGCCGTGATGAAAGGGCGTTGCCGGGCGTGTCTCTTTTTTTATTGTTGTTTTATTTTATTTTTTTGGCGCGGGGTGGGGTGCAGGGTGCGGGGCTTGGGGCCGGGACGGAAGCCGAATGGTGTTTTGTTATTGGCTTTGCTGGGTTGTCACGGCCGTGTTGCGCCGGCCCAGTGGTCTAGTGGCATGATTCTCCCTTAGGGTGGGAGAGGTCCCGGGTTCAATTCCCGGCTGGGCCCAACTTTTTCTCCAAACCACTTTAACCCTTAGATGCAGTAAATGGGCCAAATTTCTATTGTTTTTTTTTTTATTTCTACCTCTCGTTAGCTTTATTGTTTTCATGTTGTTGTTGTTGTTATTCATATGAATTTCCTTCTTGGAAAAGAAGGAAAGGAACGAGAATCTTTTGTCAACGTGAAATTAAATAAATGAGGGTTATCTTTTTTTTTAAATTTACGCTATTATATTCTTACACCTATAACTCGTTTCTTCTTTGAGGATAACCGAATTGTAAACTACTTTTTTTTTTCCTTTTTCATGCAATACTCCCTAACTATGCTTCATACAGAAGAGGTACAGCTGTGACGGGACCAGAAAAACATAAAATAAAAATAAAAATATACTAAAAAATTAAACGAATAAAATTTTTTTAGTTCTAAGCGAGAAAACACCCTCCGTGGGGCTCGAACCCACGACCACACGGTTAAGAGCCGTGCGCTCTACCGACTGAGCTAGAAGGGCCATAACGTTGATTCCAGCGAACGAAATGAAAATGGAGGTTTGGTAAATTTTTTTTTTTTTTTTTTTTTTTTCTAAAAAAAAGAAACACATTACTTTTATTTTGTGACTTGACCCCTTCTTTTCTTGCGAATCATAAATGGATTTCAATATTTCAATATTTTCCCACAATGGTTATTCCCCCTTATAATTTAACGGAACTGAGGGAATGGAGGTGTGCTGGGAAACCGTTTTAACACTCCTTCCGCTCAGGGCGGAGATGGTTGGGTTTGGTAAGCCTTCAAAAACTTATGTTTGACAGCATTTGAGGGTTAAAAAAAAAAAAAAACATATTCCCGAGACCAAATCCCATATACGGTTCAATTCCTATTAACGCAAGGCTTGGCCATCCTTCGCGCAAGCTTCAAGGAAAAGAGTAACTCATTAGCGTTGTGGATGCTATCCTTTGCTACGAATATTCCCATTTCTTTCCTTCTTTTCCAAGAAGGAAATTCATATGAATAACAACAACAACAACATGAAAACAATAAAGCTAACGAGAGGTAGAAATAAAAAAAAAACAATAGAAATTTGGCCCATTTACTGCATCTAAGGGTTAAAGTGGTTTGGAGAAAAAGTTGGGCCCAGCCGGGAATTGAACCCGGGACCTCTCCCACCCTAAGGGAGAATCATGCCACTAGACCACTGGGCCGGCGCAACACGGCCGTGACAACCCAGCAAAGCCAATAACAAAACACCATTCGGCTTCCGTCCCGGCCCCAAGCCCCGCACCCTGCACCCCACCCCGCGCCAAAAAAATAAAATAAAACAACAATAAAAAAAGAGACACGCCCGGCAACGCCCTTTCATCACGGCAAACCCTGCCTCCCCCACCTCGGGCTTCCGGAAAAATCAAGGGGCGACGGGAAATTTTGAAGCGGGGGCGGCGCGGGGTGGGGCGCGGCTGCTGGCACCCCTTTTTTCCTTTTCTTTTTTGCTTCCCCCTCCCAATGGGGCTCCCGCAGGCGGCGTTGGGCCGGGAAGGCCGCCAACACGTGGGCAGAGCCCTCCACCCCGCCGGTTTTGGAGGAGGCCCTCGTACCTGTTGTGTCTTTTTTTCGGTGCCGGTCCGAGTTGTGGTTTGGGGTGTGGGTCGGGGTCTGTGGTTTCGGGTGGGGTTTCCCTGTCTGCATCACCGGGGTTGCGGCGGCGCGGTTTCCGCGTTCAAGGTTGATGGTTTTTCGTCTGAGTTTGTATGGATGTGTTTTTATTTTCTTTTTTCGAGGTGTTTGCATTTTTTTTTTCTTTGGTTTTTAGCCACTGTTGTACTGATAAGGAATTTTTTCGTTTCTTTTTTTTTAGTTGGGATTGTGTTTGATTTTTTTTCTTTCTCAGCTTGCGAAAAGAATGATCGAGCCTTACGTTTTAGGTAATGCATCTTGTACTGCAGTTTTTTTGACGTTTCAGGGAAAAAATTTATTTCCTTTTATTCCTAAGAGCTAGTTAATTTGTAGGTTTCTGAAAAGTCCACCCTACCCGACCCTCTCCGCCCCGAGCGGGAGACGGACTAAAAAGTGACTTCTCAGCACTTCCATTTCGTAAGTTTTGAATATGTATTAATAGACAACCGTTTTGAATGGAATTTTTTTTTAAATACACGATGGGGTCTACAATTCAGGGTTATAAAACACAGGGTTTTGCTTTTGTTTTCTGTTTTATGGTAGAAGTAAAGCTAAGAACATTCTTTGAGTGTTTAAACTTTTTTTGTTTTTATGTTTTTTTTTTTTTTTTGATTATTGTTTATATTTCAGTTAGGTATTTAGTTAAACCAAGGATAATTCTTTACACAAAATGACGATGAATTTTGGCAACATGACCCTTGGGGGTGCTACGGCAACCTTTGGGGGTCAATCAAATCCCATGTGCAACTATACGAGTCCTCTTGCCAAGAAATTTGTGTACAAAGAGTTGGGTAAGGTTTACTATCCTCTCCGACGTCATGTTTTTCGTCTTAAAGTGAGGACAGCTGCTGAAATTCGTTTTCATGATATTGTTAAGAAGTATATGAAGGATAAAATGAGCTTTAAAAAGGGATGTTATGCTGCCACTATTACAAATACGGTGGAATTGGATCATATGGGAAGTATTATCCCAAAAGATGAATACGAGGTCCGCCGACTTACGAGTTACATGACGAGCAAAAAGATGAGTAATGATTATAAAAAACATATTCAGGAATTATGGACCAGAGTTTTGTTTGTCTGTGAATCCACGAATCTTGTTGGTGTAACCGAAAATGCCATGCATCAGAATTCTCGTCCAGGTACTGATGAAGAGTTTATGGCACTTATTTGGTATTCAACATTTGCTTCCACACTGGGAGCATTTATCATTACTCTTGGTGTCTGGTGGTACAGGTACGGCCAGGCTCCACAATACGCGGAGTTTAAGTAACAAATAGATTATAGGATGTAGTAGCTAGGGTGTAAACGTTTGTAGGGACTTTATCAGTTGGTTTTTTTTTTTTTCTTCGAAGGGGGTTAGTTAGTTAGCAAGATTGAATTCATGGTCTTTCCTTTTTTTTTTTTGACCGTGATATGGATATTTAATCCAATTGTTCGAATATGTCGAATACACTAGAAGGAAAATGTATGATTCTGGTTTTTTCTTTTGCATTGCGTTTATTATTATTATTATTATTGTTATTATTATTATTATTATTATTATTATTTTCTTCTTTTTTTTTCTCTGAAATAGGTATAGAACATTGGAAGTTTTTATGTTTTATTGTCGGCTTGGTATAAACAGCGAATACACCTGTGAATTTCAGTGCTTCTTTTGAAGACACTTGAAATTCATGTGTTCTCCTCTTTGTGGATATTCTAACTTCTGCTCACTGGATGGCCATACGCAGAAATCGGTACCCGTTCTGCCTCTCCACGTAAAGAGTACTTCTCGTGAAGTGTTGCAGACAATTCTCAGGAAAGGGAGGAATGGATAATGACTTAATGTCCTTATTCTTTCTTTATTATCAGGAGAAAAAGAAAAATAATGTGGTAGGAAAATAATTGAAGGATTATCTACACCCCCTCCCCTTCACGATAGTGACACATTATTTTTTCTTTCTTACTTTTTCAGTATGAGTGTTTTTTTTTTTTTTTACTTTTAAAAAGTAAATGGCTCACACAACGAAAATGCCAAGACTATTCTTATGTATCCCAGTTTTTTTTTTTTTTAATATAATGATTTATTGTTATGAGTGAATTGGCCAGTGACGCTCTGTGAGTAAATGCCTGGAAGATCTTTTTCCCCTTCTGTTTTTCTTGCTTCCATATCTAGAGGTTTTTAATATTGCTTCTGGTATTATGATTATGATTATGATTATTATTATTATTATTATTATTATTATTATTATTATTATTTTGTAAGCATAGAATCTCCGCGGGTATCAAAGTTGTATTCTGGTCAAACAAGGATATCTTTTTGTTGGTTGATGGTTCTTTTTGATAATAACGATCGGAACAAATATATATATATATATAGTCTTTCTGAATATGATTTCTCCATTGTTTAATTTGTGTCTGTATTTTTTTCTTTTTACTGAATATGTGGGGATATTTTTTTTTGATGTATTGTTGATCACCTTGTGGGACGCAGAGTTTTTCCTTTTGGTATTTAATGAAATATGATCTCCAAGGAAATGTATATTTCTTTTCAAATAACGGATGAAATGTCATTAGAAGTTAGAAAGTTTAACCGGAATCACTATTATTTATTAAATTTAAATCCGCCATGTTGGCACTTTATGTGTTGCATATGAAATTGCTTTCTTTTTATGAATATTTACTATTCCCTACTCATATATATTGGGTACTTGCCCAAGGTTTCTTTATTTTTTTTTCCGCTTTTGTATTTTTTTTTATTGCAGTAAAGCTAAAAAAAAAAACTGTAGAAATAGTTACTGACAAAATCCCCGAGAAAAAAAACTGTGTAAACATGATGAGATACATATTTATGCTTTACAAAGGTAACGAGGGGAACGGGACGTTCTACAGATATTTTTAAGGTATGCAAATAACGCGTTGATATTATTCTCATTACCATAATCAATAATAATACTAAAAAGAATGGTATCGTTAATGTAAATCATGTATACGTTTACTATTTGAGTATATTGAATGATTGTTCTCGGTGTTTTATTTTTTTTATTGACCTTTTTTCTTTCTTCATCTTTTTCTTCTTGTCTATTTTTTTTTTTTCTGAGATTCTGAGAGGTATACTGCAAACTGAATGGAATTTGGTTGTGCTGTTTTTTGTCTAATAAAGAACTATTTTTTTTTTTTTTTTTTATGGGGGATTTTTTCTTTATTATTCGTATATATTTATGTGTTTTTTTTCCTTTTGCCGGGAAGGGGTGTAAATATAAATTTTGTTGATTATCTATTTTCCAGGCCTTTAAAATGTCAAACTTTTTATTTTTATTTTTACCAAATATATATTTGTGTTATTGGGATCGGTAATGTCAGTTGGATTGGTAGGGGTCTTGTCCACGCCTTTTTTTTTCTTATATTGAACCGAAATCTTTTTTTTTTTTTTGGTATTGTTCATCTTTTTCTTTCTGTGTGGGTTCATATTTATACTTTTCTTTCTTTTCCCCTCATTATTCTTGTTCTTTGGGTGTTTGTGTGGGTGATGTTTATTAGGGAAAAGAAAGGTTCATATTGATAGGCAGTTCTAAGTTTATTTGATTTGAAAATGGGGGCTGGAGATCCGCGTGACATTGCCATTGGTGCTGCTCTGCAGTGTGCCGAAGCGTTTACGCTTGGGATGCCATTTGAAGTCTGGAAGACTCAGCAAATCTCTGGACTTGCCAAGGGAGCGTGGTTGAGTGCTACAGAGGAATTTAAGACTTTGGTACGAGGTGGTTTGCGTCGATTCTATGATGGAACTGGAGCCAAAATGATAGAGGCCGGGTTAAAAGGATCTATTCTCCTTTTCGGTACCAATTTAACGCTAGAATTGGAACCTATGGTTGGTATTAATCCACAAAGTGCATTGGGTGGTATGTTGGCTGGATTCTGTGGTGGTGTTGCGCAAACAACGGTTATGTCACCAATGACGTATGTTGTGACGTATAAGAATCGTCATCCGGAACACCGTTCAGTGAGCCTTTTCACATTACTAAGGGAGGCTGGCTTTCGAAAAGCCTATGGTTCTGCACCTGCTATGGCAGGTCGACAGGGTACTAACTGGGCATTACGATGGTTCTTTGCAGTTGCTTTCACAAACCAATACAAGAAATTTGTGGGACGGCAAAAGTTGACCGCTCCAGAAGAGATACTTTGTGGAATTGTTGGTGGTATGTTGGGATGCGTAAACCAGCCTTTTGAAGTTGTTCGAGTTCTACAACAAGCTCGAGTTGCAATGGGAGATAAAACTGCAAACACACGCAATTGCGCAGCTTTCGTCTACAAGACATATGGATTACGCGGTTTCTATGCGGGGTTAATACCAAGAATGGGACTCTCTGCCTGGCAAACAATGTTCATGGTAACATTTGCTGGTATGATCAAGGAGCGTCTTAAGGCAGTCGGTTCCGTTACCGCACCATCAAAAATTTAAATAGAAAAAATTAATTGATTTCAACTTGGTACAATAAATGATATCTCCGATAAAAGAAAGAGATAAAAAAATGATCTGTGAAACCACCCCGGGAACAGAATAACTGAATAGGGTGAGGAAGGAAGAACTAGACTAGGTGAGAAATACGTGAAAATTATGAATAAAAGATTATTTTTCTTTACTCCCCTCTTATCATTATTCCCCTTCAAATTTACTATCAAGGATCCCTATTTATTTATTTATTTATTTATTTATTTATTTATTTTTGTTTTTGTTAAGCTACCAGAGTAAATGTATTTACTCATCAAAAAAAAAAAAAAAAAGAAAATAGCAAAGAATGTGTCATGAATCAGCTCTGAAAAGGATCGAAAGATACATGAATGTGGTGATTCTCAATTGTTGCATTCTGATACTCTTGGTGTGGAAAAGAAAGAAAAAAGTGAGAAATAGACGGAAGAAACGTATTGTTTTCCTCAAAGAAAAAAAAAAAAAAGAAACTCTGCTTTCATTTTTTTTTTTTTTTTAACATTTCTTTTTTATCACATGGTTCGTACACCTATTATATTTGTTTGTCAGTTTCCTGTTTTTGCATTAGTTTTCCATTCTTTCTTTTATTATTATTATTATTATTATGATTGTAGAAGTGTCGCGAGGATAGGAGGGAAGGGGAAGGGGAATGGGACCAAGTGAAATTGACCCATTAACATCTCTTCATGGGCCGGGTGCGACGCCACGGGATGTCGTCCGTTCTTCTTCCACTTTTTTTTTGTGGGAACAAATGTACGGAGTGGCAAAGGTGTCTCCAATACCTAGTCGGATTCTATTATATCACATGCAGCATGAACAAAATCAAAAGAAGATGGATAGACCAATTATAGAACAACACAAAAATCGTTTGTGGACGAATAGCTCTTCTGAAGAGAGTAGAAAAAACGATTTTCTTGCTGAAACATCATTAACCACAGAACCAACTAGAGTCTATATTAGTAGTGAGGGCTGTCAGCCTTTTTCTCGGCACACTGAACGATCACCACAAGCGCATAAAAAACATAATGCAGGAAGAAGTGACTCATTCATTTTTGAGAACGTTTACAGAAAATTGAAACACACACCCGAGTCAAAGAAAGATGTTTCTTGCACAGATGAAATCAATCCAACAAAAAATTCCTGTAATGATAACTATACTCTCCAGGTTAACAGTACTGTATTTTCACCACCACCACCACCACCATTAGATTTCTCAGTACCTTCTTCTGCGTTCCCAAGCGCGGAGGTTAATCGCTCTCCAAGGGATGGCGATGAACTTTTCTCAGGATCTTCATATCGTATACTGGCTGAAGATTTAACATTTGTTTTTTCCTCAGAACGTGATAAGTGGATGGACACGAGAAACCAACTTAATGAGGAAGTAGAGGACACTGCAGATGAAAACGGAATATGTAGTGAACCGAGTGTGGTTCTGAATCCAGGAGCGAATGATGAAGGAAGAGGTTTTGCTTTTGTTCATCACAATGGAAGTGGAAGTAGCAGTGGTAGTAAAACCCACTACCCTGTGCCAGACCCAACCCGGTTGACGGGTGCCCCAGTCTCTCAGCAGCTACACTGGGATATTTCAGTGGAGGCTCAACGTCTGACTGATAATGAAGAAGTTTGTAGTGATATTGTTGGGGTTGAAAGCGTAGGAATGGATAAACGTCCAGAGAATTTGCGAGGAAGAGGAAGTGAACACGAAGGAGAAAATCTAACCAAAGAAGATTTCTCTGTTTTTTCAGACAGCCGACGCGATTATTTTCCGGCGAATGAATCGCCTTCCTCTGAGTTTCCAAAGGGCAGCTCGTTTTCTGTATCTCCGTTACGACCCCGTCAGATGTTCTGCAGTGAAACACCTCCAAGACGGAGCATTGATGAGTCTGAAGAGAAAGTACTGCCTCCACCGCAGTCGTCCACAGCTGAGGAAGCACCGAAGGGGAGAGTGCGGCGATACAACCCCCCCTCCTTTTCTTGTACAGGACCTCGTGAAGTTGTGGGTGAATTGTCAGGTATGTACGGGCAGTTACATTCTGCTGGGGTCAAGAAGGATACCATGTCTTCAGGTATGTTAGGTTCTCAAACGACAGGATTTGTGCTAAAAAATACTTCAGATATTTCCCTTCATCAACACGGCCTCCACCCGTCATCAGTGTCAAACTCTCATCCACCAGCACCACCACAACCACCACCTGAAGCAGCAGATCCAATATCAGAAGAGCTTCTCATCTCACCACGACCATCAAAACCATCACGATTGTCACAACTATCACAATCATCACAAGTACAACCTCCACCTGAACCGGCAAAGCTACTATTAGAAGAGGCTCTTTTTTCACCACAGGGTTCAGTGTCTATTTCAAAAAGCCCTGAAGCAGATATTGATAATGAACTGCAATTATCGAAAAAAAGTACTCCCACTATCAAAGAAGATGACTCTAGTGTGATCAGGAAGTCAGTTAGCACATCGCTTGGAGCAGTGAATGCTAACCAGCCTAATTGCCCAGAGCAGCAAAAGGAACCGAAGTCTATGGTAGAGACGGGAGAAGCTGTGCTATCTGTATCGCCATCTCCATCATACAAGAACTATGAATGGGCTACAAAGGCTCAAGAAGAACTTGAGCAACAGCGGAAACGACGTGTTGCTCGCACACCATCAGCTAACTCTCTTTCACCACCACCACTACCGCCACCCCCTCTTAAAGTTAGTGATTTCGAGCAACCACAGCCTCCCAAAGGACGTTCAGCTGTGCAGAAGAGTTTAATTAAAGGAAGAGGTGAAAACACGAAAGTCACCGGTGCGACGGCCACAGAAGAAAAACAACAAGAGTCACATGTATTATTAGAAAATATTTTGACCTCAGAAAACGAGTCATCCACTCGTGAAACTAAACGGTCTTGCATACAAAGTATCACGCCCGTTAAGAACACTGTGGAAGGAAAACGTGGGAGGACTATGGCGGCAGAGGCCACATCAGCAGCAAAACGAACACGACGTGGAACGGTTTCACCCTCCACCGTTGTAGAGTTTCCCCTTCCACGAGATGTGGGCGTTAATGGGACTGGGAAAGAAAAGAGGGGGAAAGGAGGAAATAGGAAAGGAAGAAAGTGATGGGATTCTAGTGTTAATGAAAAATAGAAAAAAGGACAAGGAAGGATAAAATACAAGAGAGTATTCTTCTGTTCAATAATATACCCTTCTTATTTACGTTGTAATGCTTTTTTTTCATTCTCTGTTTTGAATTATACAATGGGGTGGTAAATTTAGAGATACCAGTGGAGGAGGAAAAGGCAAAAAGAGTCTGCCGTTTGAGGATCGATGACAGGTCTTCCACCTCTATCAGCGGAGGAAAAGGTTGCCCGGGAGCGGCGACTGCAGGCAGAGCATATGCGGTATGTGAATAGTATTGCAACAAGACGTTCATTACCACGTTTACAGTCAACAATTGCCGGAGCTGGTGGAAAAACCAACGAACACATCCGTCTTGCAGAAGAGCGGGAAACAGAGCGACGACAGCGCCACCAATTTGAGGCTGACCGCCTATTAGAAAAGACGGAGCGGGAAAAGGCGCATCAGAACAAGGTGAACGCGCTCAACGCCAGACAACAAAAAAAGAGGACTAAAGCAGCCAAAAAAAAGGCGAAACGATCCAGAATTCGGTTGGAGGAAGGACGAGTAAGCGGTTCCTCAGAGGATGAGGAGACTGACACGTGTGATGAAAGTGAAGAAAAACAGTGAGGGGGTTGAACGGGGATGAATGTCACATTCTTCAAGGTTCTTGTTGTTAGTGCTGTTCTTCTGATGAGAGAAAAAAAAAGTCTAATTTCGTCTTAGACGTTTGTTATTGTGAATAAAACAATAGTAAAACCGCTGAACTTTAATACTGTTTTTATTTTCTTTTGCATTTTCTCTTTTTTTTCATTCTTTTAGTTTCTTTTTGTCGTTACTACTTGTTATATGGTTTTATTAGATTCTTCTTGTAAAGGTAGTTCTGGTGGTAGTGTTGGTGACGTATTTGAGTCTGTGTAAGGGCTTATTGACTACCTTTGACGCATGAACATTTTTCTTGGTGTTTTCTCTTCTTTTGCCCAATATGTGAGGCAAGGACTCCCCCAAAAGATTAAAAAAAAAAAATGAATTCTCATATCAGCCCTAGTTTGAGTAGTCCATCCCGTGCTATTCAGGCCTTGCTACTTCTGAAGTTGTTATTTCTGAGAATAACAGTACATCCACATGACCATTTATACCACTCTATTCTTACGGTTAGGCTGATTCTGATGAAAGGGGTCACACAGCTGTTTCTTTGGGTTTAGATGTCAATAAGTCATCTTGTTATGGTAGTAGTGTTTCATCAGATTCGGAACGTAACGAATAAAACGTTATGAATACATCAACTTCCCATCCAACCTTCTCCTACTCAAGTGACTGTTTTACATCCACTCCGCACAAATTCAGTAAAGTAAAAACAGGAAATTTTTTTTTTTTCCTGTGAAGTCACTCTTGCGTTTCATTGCGTGGCGTTGGGTTGTACGATATGAAGTTGAAATAGAGTCTGGGATTCCCACTTGTGGAGAGTACATCAGTGACGTTGCCAGTACGTCTGTATGAAGTAATAGAGATAGAGTGATATAGGGACGACTTTTTCATACTTCTAGATCTGATTTTTGGTGTTTTTATTTGTTGGGTTTTCTCGCTTTTAACTTGCTTTAGCATGTCTTGCACAGCTTCATGTAGGCGGTGTATTTTTCCGAAAAGAAGTAATGAGTGAACTGAAAAGCCGTCATTGCCATTTCTAATTATATGTTACATTTCATGCGTTAGTGCATATCTGGTTCTTGTATGAAATGCTTTCGTGTGTCGTTTTTCTCTTGATAATAAATATTGGAGCGATCATTTCTTCAGTCGTCTGGAATTATTTTCCCTCCAAGATGCGGGATGGGGTAAACTAGTCACAGTGACACCGTGTGAAGTTTTTCTAGAAGCTTGTGAGAAGAATGTACACCTACTAATGATCTATTTTTTTTTGCTGGGTTGGGGTGTGTTGTTTCATGTTTTCCAACCACTTCTTCGTTGCGGTATTTAGGGCGAAGAGTGACTGACTAAACGCTTGGGAAGGGTTTGAGTTTTGAGTTTTTTTTTTTCTTTTATCGTCCAACCCACACGCTCCCTATTTTTCTTAGGGCGGATAGACCTGAGAAGAAAGTGGGAGTCTGGTATCTTCTACTTCGTGAGTCTTAATGGGTGTTTATTCTCTTGTAGCTTATAACATATGATTCTTTGTTAATTCGAATTATTGGGGATATTGGTTGTTTGAAAGAATTCCTTATACACAATGTAAAAGTTATTTTTCCCGCCATATTTACTATCCTTTGATGTATGGCGAGATTTAGAGAGTGTTGGTAGTCATATTTTTACTCTGTGCATATATCGTGTGTAGACCGTGTGTTGTGGTGGAAGATAATCACAGTATTATAACTGCAAAGGATGTGTTTCTCGGTCTGTGATTGCTGTTCTGAGTCTGGAATCTTATGCGTCCACCACATTGTGGTGACATTAAGTACTCTGTGAGACATTGACGAAGGTGATTCTATTACATTTCAAAATGCTTGGAATAGTGTTGGGAGTGTACCATACGAAAATGTGGTTGCCTTCCTATGCTGCCAACATACATTTTATTTTTCCTAAAGGGGATATCTTTCCCAAAGAAGAACCATATATGTGTATGGATTCAGAAGAGGATCTCTTATAATAATAATAATAATAATAATAATAATAATAATAATAATAGTTACTATTATTATTATTATTATTATTATTATTATTATTATTATTATTATTATTATTATTATTATTATTATTATTATTATTTGTTCGTTAACGTGACGGATCGTAGATTTCTGCATGTGGTTGCGACTCGTCTTTTGCATTTTAGGTGTGCGTATCTTTCTTGGGTATGACGCATCATACCTGAGTTTTGTTATTTATGAATTCTAATTTTTTCGTTTCAATATAGGCCTAAGAGTGAAAAATTGCTTTTTTTTTCTCTCTGTTTCTATGCGTACTCACATAAATTTCATGAAGTAAAACTTTGGTTATATAAAAGTTTTTGAGAACTTTTTTTTACTAAAAAAATAATATGGAACTTAAAAAATATTAATTTCATTTGCATCCCTCTTTATATCGATTCATCTTTTTCGTTTTGATCCTTCTAATATCGGTCTAAGTTCTAAGTATCTGCGCTAAATAACATCAAAGAGGTATATCAAGAAAAAATGAAAGGGAAACAACAGGTAACAAAAGGTTCGGAGAGTACATCTTTGGTAACGAAAGAAACAACAAAAGGAGAAGCATTACCGCTTATCCTACCAATATGGCATTTTATCACAGTAGAGCTCTTAATCTACCTACTGTGCCATTTGGCGTCTCTTGGATTGATTCTGTTCACCGCTGGAGACGTTCCATTTGTGTCCCCACGTGGGGGACTACTTCAACAGCATCGGAGGTTGAAACCACGACCGGGTGAAACGCGTGAGGCATTTGATGTATTTCGAGGACTGGGACAGGCGGGATCACCAGCATCCCTTGCACATCAGATAAGTGCAGACCTTGTTCTCACATTGGTACTTTGGTTTTCAGCTAATGGGTTCTTTCTGGTGTTTATTCGTCGAATTGATGGGGTTCTGGCGAATGAAAAGATGAGACAACAGACGTCCGGTAATACTGAAACAAAAATAAAAGAGAACGATGAGAAAAGCGGAGAAAATAAAAAGGGCACGGGAAGGGGTTTCCTGCAGGTGGAATGCCATACGTTTTTGAAGGATACCATTGTGGTTTTTTCAGTCATTCTCAGTATTGTCATTCCTATATGTGTTATCTCACAACCTTCTAATGAAGTGCGTTCGGTTGGCCCTGTCGTGGTTATGTTGACGGCTGCGGCGAACCTCTGCATGATTCAAGTGCAAGGTAATTCACGCGGGGCGCAGACATTTCTTAATTTATTTCAGGCACTAATCCTCATTGCACTTGTTGTTCTTGTTGCACAGGCAAATGTATTTGCTTATGCATGATGCATGTGGTTTGGGGTTTGAGCGATGATTGATAGAGGGTTTTAATGTATGGACAACATGTCACAGGTGTTGCGTTGGCGATCTGGACATTCTTGAGTACTGCTCACGGAAGGCAAACTTTTCCCCTTCTGCTTCTATCTTTTTTTTCTTTCTATTTATTCCTTGTCACATTGAATATTAAAGGGAAAACATTGAGAAAAAAATCTACTTGTGGTATATACACTTTTTTTTTGCCAATGCCTGGCTCAGAACTCATTTCTAATGGGTGGTTTCGTGAGGAAAACGATCAATGGCCTGGACAGGCGATGTCTCTTAAGGTAAGCAAGGTCCTGTACGATGCACCGACAAAGTATCAGCACCTTACAGTTTTCGAGACCGACCCCAAGGGTCCATGGGGAACTGTAATGACTCTTGACGGGTGTGTTCAGCTTACAGACTTTGACGAATTTGTTTACCATGAGATGCTTGCCCACACCTCTCTGTGCGCGCATCCAAACCCGGAACGTGTGCTCATCATTGGCGGTGGGGACGGCGGTGTTATGCGGGAGGTGCTGCGTCACGATACTGTGAAGAAGTGTGAGCTTGTCGATATTGACGAGGCTGTGATGGAGCAAAGCAAGATACATTTCCCACAGATCTCATGCGGGTTTTCTGACCCGCGAGCGACCGTTCTCGTGGGTGACGGTGCTGCATTCGTAAAGGAGGCACAGAGCAACACCTACGATGTGATCATTATTGACACTACAGATCCTGAAGGGCCTGCCTCAGAGCTCTTTGGAGAGGCATTTTATCACAATGTACTTCGCATCCTCAAGCCTGGAGGTATATGCTGCAATCAGGGTGAATCAATCTGGTTAAACCGCGATCTCATTGAGGGGATGCGGGACTTTATTAAGAACAAGGTTGGCTTTGCATCAGTAAAGTATGGAATGATCTATATACCCGCATATCCGTGCGGCAGTATTGGTACCCTCATGTGCTGCAAAGACGCAGATGCTGATGTGACCAAACCGCTACGACCTGTTGAGGCGATGTCCTTTGCAAAGGATCTGAAGTATTACACTTCTGATATGCACAAGGCGGCCTTTGTGCTTCCTCGATTCGTGGAACACCTCAACAAGTAATAAATTAAATATGTTTCCTTGGTGTTTGTATATATAAACATAAATATATATATATGTACGTGGTTTACTTAAGTGTTTTTTTCTAATATTTTCGAATGATGGTTACATGTGCCTCTATCCGTTTTGATCTACTAGTTCTCTGTTTTTTTTTTTTTTATTCTTGTTATTGTCCTTCTTGGGTTTGTAAATCCCTCTCTTTACCATCTGAGGTTTTTTTTTCTCTTTTTGCTTCTTTCTCTTTATTAGTTATAGTATATTGAAAATGAAGTCTTCTACCTTGGCACACACAGTGTCTTTGCACCGTGTTTGATTCCAAAGTTCTGGTGATTGTGGGGATGACGGTGGGGGTGGGGGTATTGTTTCCACGTGCCTGTCTTGAACCTATTGCCGTTTTAACGGAGAAAAAGAAGAGCAGTGGCAGCCGTGATTGTGCTGCAGAGGAGGAAGGAAGTGTTATTGATCAACATACTCCTCTTTCTTCATTAATGGAATATTTTTGTGCGAGGTTGTTGGTGAGGCAGGTTGATTCGTTCGGCCATCAAACTGCGTCTAGGCAAATTGATGTCCATTTGGGTAGCGTTACATCCCTTGTAGCAGAGGAGGGCCTTTATGTCCAGGTGCCCTCACGCCGCTTCACCTCTGAATGCGTGCGTTGTGCGAGAAATGGCACACCGATGGATGTGGTGATCTACAATAGCCTTAGAAATCGTTGGTGGAAGGATACTGCTGCTACTGATGGTAGTGGTCAAGGTGGTAATGGTGATGTCGCAGGAGACGAGGGGTATATGTACGGTTTCGTCCAGTTTATTGGACTTGGTCACGAGGGTGGGGGTTTGCTCCTCGCTGCATTCTCCACGCTTCCTCTGTTTAACATGCTGCGTATGGTGGTTCTGGAGACGCTTCCACAAGTTCTTCGCACAGCAAGGGAGGTAGACAGTAACCTCCTTGGGGTAAAACACGAGGATAGAAGAAAAGTTTCTGCGGTGTTTATGAATGCCATGTCGCCTCTTTCTGCCCTTGTGGATGTGGAAAGTACAGTGAATAAAACATCTGGAAATGGAAAGTTTTACTTGCATTTTCCAGGGAACGATATTGCTATCACTCGTCCAGATGACCTTCGGTGTCCATTTGTCGATGTTCCACTCTCTGTTCTACTTATGAGTTTTTCATACGATGCCCTTCGTGTCATTTATTCTATTCTCTTACAAGAGAAAAAGGTCGTCTTTATCGGGGCAACCCCACAGCACGCTTCAGCATGTGTTGTGAGTGTTCAAGCAATGCTTCTTCCATTTGTATGGTCCCTACCGATAGTTCCATATTTACCCCCTGAAGCGTGTGACGTCCTTGAGTCACTTGGTGATTCTGGATTTATATTGGGCTCTACATCAGATGTGGTACCGGGACTCATGCTGCGCAGTAGTACTTCTAATTGTCAACGACGTGGTAAAACCTCAGGAGCAGCAGGAGGAGGAGGACGAGCAGGTGAGGAGAAACCTGGTGAGGGTGAGGAGTGCCGTATTTGGTTCGCCGATGGACGCACAGGTGTGGTTGGTGTCTCACCATGTGATACAGATCGTTTGTCCTTTACAGCGCTGGATTTGGTGCCACCTAGCGAGAAATTGAAAGATGCGATGAAGCGGATGGTCTCGAAGGAACAGCGTCAGATGTTTCACGGAACACTAGGTTCAGCAGTGGGGCAATCATTTGGTGGGTTTTCACTGTGCTCTACCACGTCTACATTATTTTCTTCCTTATCTACTGTGGAAGAGCTACATGTCGCATTCCTTGAGTACAACGTGCACCGTCTTGTTGGAAATTATCGAAAAGGTTTGTTGGCTCAAGGTAGCAACAGCAGCATGAACAATAGTAGTGTTAGTGGTGGTACTAATTGTGTATCACGGATGCAGGGCGGTGCAGCCTTCGTCATTGATTACACACGTTTTTTACCAGGTAACCTTGACAATAACATCTCTCTCGCTCGCTGCATCGTCGGTACACGAATGTACCGTCACTGGGAAAGCGCTGTGTTATCGCTTGAAACACTCGGTATTCTGCGATCTCTTCTTGGGGAGTTTGTTCGTAGCCGCTTGCGGTCTCTTGAGCGAGATGCCACCGCATCCACGTTGGCTGGAAAAGAGACCCTGGCTACGCATTATTATCTCTCTAACCAACGTATGGTTGGAATGTTATGTCTTTTTTACATTCGCAGTGTACGACGCTTTCCAGAACTATACAACGATCTGGAGGGGAATGATGTATTACGACTAAGTGAAGGTGTTGGTATAAATTGCCTGGGTAGTGGTGGTTCTACCGTCGCGATGACAGCAGCTACTGGGAATAGCAGAGGTGGCGTAGGGAGCAGCAGTGGTACCAACTCCAACAAAGGACTGATGCGTTCTCTTTTTTCAAAGGCAACAAAGGCAGTGAAGAACAGTCTTGTGGTGCACCACCACAGAATCCCTATTCAGACATTCGTTCAGGCTTATGGTAGTTTCGCTAACAAGACAAATTATGAGAAAGACCCCAGCAAACCCGCAACACTGAGTAAGGAGTTCAAGAATAGGACTGCTATCGCCGCTACGTTTGTGCCAACGCAGCAGCAAGATCAAGGAACGTTGGCGATGTCACCTAGTGTATTATCAACCTATGTTTATGATGTTGAGGACGACCTTTATGGACCATCCATGGCTTGTGCGGGAGATGTAGATGAGACCGATGTACCACGTCGTGCCATAGGTGGTATTAATGAGTCTACATCATCTGTAGTATGTCGGCGTCTACCTTTGGACATTATACACCAGTTTGGACGTTATCATGTGCTTCTGAACCCCACTAAGGAAAATGTATACACAACAGGAATATGCGGTGACACGATGCAGGTATTATCCAGGGTGCAACTGGAAAGATACGTGGAGTTTGGAATGTTATTCGTGGCCGATCCAAGTATCTTGCCGTCTATCGAGAGTAAGCGTCAATTAATGCTATGTATGCCTCAGCCCCAGTCTGAACCCCAACCCCAACCCCAACCTCTTCCACTGCCTCTGCCTCAACCTCAGCTTCAACCTCAGTTGCAGCTGCAGCTACAAAAACAGGAACCACTGCTATCGTCTTGTCCTCCATGGGAATCTGGTACTGTGGGCAATGTAAGTGATGTTCTATTTGAGGCTCAACCGCTTCCATTTTCAATGGATGAAGTAACGCGTGCACCGGAATTGCCGCCACTACCGGATGTATTTCCTCCCCCTCAACATTCTTTTCAGCATCAAATGGTTACTTCGGGTGCATTAGGTAACAGCTCCGGGTCACAAAACCACCAAAGTTCTGCTGTCAGTTGCAGTGTCGGGGTCCCTCCTGGAGGTGGTAATGTTATGGATGATTTGTTTGCTTTTGCAGTGCCAAAGCCCAGTGCACCACCGGGCAGTGAAAGTGGGTGCAATCGACTGGAAGACTTCTTTCAATGAAAAGAAAAAAAAAGAAAAAAAGATATGAGTCTTGTTGTCTGTAATATATTTCCGTCGATGTACAGGCAAGTTGTGTCATCTTCTTTGCAGATACTTATGGTATTATTGCCTTTTGCTACTGGTACTATTGTTTGTGATAAATTGATAATTTGAAGCATCAAATTGGTTTCTTTTTTTCTGTCTCACTTTGCACATCAAATTTTGTTTGAACTTTTAAAATATCAGACAGGTGGGCAGCATATTCTTCAAGAGGAGAGGGGCGTCGGTGTGAAAAAATAAAAACATGCCACCACCACCGCCACCACCGCCGCCTGGATTGAAGAAGGCACCGGCACCTCTACCACCAGCAGCAGAGGGAGCAGTTGTAGGAGTGAAGGAGACGGTAAACCCACCACCACCACCACCGCCTGGATTGAAGAAGGCACCGGCACCTCTACCACCAGCAGCAGAGGGAGCAGTTGTAGGAGTGAAGGAGACGGTAAACCCACCACCACCACCACCACCTGGATTGAAGAAGGCACCGGCACCTCTACCAGCAGCAGCAGAGGGAGCAGTTGTAGGAGTGAAGGAGACGGTAAACCCACCACAGCCACAACCACCGCCGCCTGGATTGAAGAATATGAAGGATTCACCTCCGGTGGTGTTCGTGGCTGGAGAGGATGAGGCACAGCCAGAATCTTCTTTAGCTGAGAAGAAAAATCATGTACCTTCTTTATCGTGGGAGTTAGGGAAGTTGAATGGCCGTGGTTTGCCTCGGTTGTGCTCTGGGGTTGGAGTGGATGGAACAATAGCTGGCAGATCGCCCTCACCATTTGTGTCAAGCACGGTGACTGCTGTTGGGGATGACATAGATGTTATTGGCTGTACAAAGTCCCCAGTTCACCATCATCCTCGTGATAAATTGTTTTATTCTCCACAGGGTCGAGTGAATGATTTCTCTACAACTACTGCCGTTGCCACGGGTATTGTGGGAAGTGATGATGTGGTTGGTTCCAATAATCCTTCTGTGATTCGAGATAATTTACTGAGGCTTTTAGAGAAGCTATCTCATAACAGGGATGGGGATGCGGGGAGAACTGGTTCTTCCGGTGAAAAGGAGAAAGGATGTAATAATAGACCACATGTTGACGTGGACGATGCCTTAGATGATCTTTTTGCTCATGTAATCTCCGTTCTTGAAAGTATTGTGCAGAAATTTCTTTTTCATTCCCTAACAAGAGAATGGAAGTCAAAGATTTGCATTAGTGAATCAGTTCAGTCATCTGCGACAAAGGAATATGATCTTCCTTGGTTGTTGGCGTGGCGTGAAGCGCAATGCCAAGATGAAGAGGCATGGATTATTTGGAAATCTGCTCTATGTCGTTCCTGGAGACGTACAAGGCGTGAGTGTGCATCCCGAGATCGTAGTGAAGCACTGGCAATTACTCTGTTTCAGCTCGATCCCTTGAGAGTTGCTTCATCAAGGCTCACGCTGAACCCATTCCCTCATGATGTGGAAAGACTTCAGGATGAGCGACGTAAGACCAGAGCAAAATTACATGCACTTATATGCCATGTACTGTATACCTGTCCTGTGATTCTCATTGATAAATACACTCAACGTCTGGCAGTAACAGCAGAAATCGATTTGGATTTGCTGCGACGATGGATACTTGAGACTAGAGGGAATGGAGACACTGAGGAAAATATCATTGGGTTCATTCACGCTCTTAACAGCCGGGAGTTAGATAAAATAGACGACGTTGAACTCACGAGCCTCGATGAAGTGGAGCGTCTCTTTGCTGCAGAGCGTCGGGCGCTACTTTCCCGGTTTGATGCAGGGTTGCTCCCACCACCGTCTCGTGTGGTGGAACCGGTTTCATCTTGCAATCCACCACTCTACCCCGCATCTTCTGTTTCTCCACCGCCTCTCTACTCCACTACTGCACTCCGACGGCACGTTGATCCCACTCCTGTGGAACTGCGCCCCCAAACCTTTACCACACTCGAGTGGTCACCAATGGCCCGCAAACCTCTTGAGATGGAAATATCGTTAGCAACGCGTTTTGCCTCATCACCAGATGATGTAATGTATCCCATCTCCACTGCTAAGGTTGAGCATGAAACACCGAGGGTAAAGAGGTTGGCTGGTTCTGGGGGCCGTTTTATGGTGTGGCAGCAGGATGATCTGAAGAGTTCTAGCGCCTCATGCTCACCACACGTACGGATTTTGGATGCTGAGCGGTCGGTGAGACAGCTTCCCTCCGCTCTGAAATCACCTCGTTCTCTATCATCGTGGTGAGGAAGCATATTATTATGTTTTTTTTTTTTTATTTCTATATCGATCTGTTTTTTTTTTTTTATTGTTTTCGCGATTACCGTTTTTTTTTTTTTTTTTTGGCTTTGCGCCATCAAGATCTCGTTTTTTGTCTCTCCCTCTTTTTCTTTTTCTCCTCTGTATGTGTGTCTATGTTTTACTTTTCCTAATGTATATTTCATTTCTTTTTTTTTTGTATTTTACTGGAAGCCTTTTCTTGTAGGGGTGGTGACGTGTGGACTCTGCTGTGCCCGATACAGAGCAAAGAAGAATCTACATATATTTACAGCGAATCACTTGCGGGGAGAGACGCACGTGTATCCACATCTCACCACTCGAGCCCTTGTTGCAGTGCATGAGTAGAAGGGAATTTAAAAGGGGTAGAACTCTCGTAAAGAAAGGAATAGATAACGAACAACAACACCAACAAAAAGACCTCACGTGGGGTGGAGTTTATACAAACTCTATATATTCCAAGTAAGCAGGGTGCTTCCTCACTCAGAGTTATTATTTGTTCCGCGTTTTCTGGACCTGTCTTACGAGAGGGTGAGACGCGCGTAAGCCTCGGTATTGTACTTCTTAGAAGCAACAACATCTTCCTCGCTTTTCTATTGGTAGACAGCACTGACGATGCAGGAGCCACTTGTACCATCTATTAACTTTGCCATGGTATGTCCAGGCGTTTACCGCTCCGGGTACCCAACGAAAAAGAACTACCGCTTTATTCGTGCTCTACGGCTTCGCACCATTCTCTATCTTTGTCCAGAAGAATATGCAGAAAGTAACGTAAAGTTTTGCGAAGAAAATGGTATCAATATTCTTCGATTCCCAACTGAAGGCAACAAAGAACCCTTCATGGATATATCAGAATCATTAATGCACCGGATCCTTACTGCTCTTATTGACACAAGAATACACCCAGTTCTCATTCATTGCAATAAAGGCAAACACCGAACAGGAACTGTTGTTGGATGTCTGCGATTATTGCAAGGGTGGTCCCTTGTGTCAATTTTTCAAGAGTATCGCAGCTTTGCCGGAGACAAGGTGCGCATGGGAGATCAACAGTATGTGGAGCTTTATCATCCTATCGTGCGCGTGGCTCCGCCGTATGTGGCGGAGTGGGTATGCATTACGCCCATTGTTACTGTCGTTGAGAGCGAACGGGAGTTGTTGGAGGCAGAATCACGGCAGCTCGGTTGGAGCCTGGTATCACCACCAACCCCTCCTGCGGCGCAGCAACCAGATATAATAAAGACACCGGTAGAGCAACCTGGAAAAAAGAATGTTGCGGTGCATAGCAACAAAGACGCTGATGCTGCTATATCAACAATAAAATCAGCTCCTGTTACTGCTCCCCCAGCCGCTACTGCAGCCACAACGACATCCCACCGCGCGAGCGGTCATATTGACGGTAACAACAGCGCACCAAAAGTGAAGGAGACCACTACGGTGTCGCGGAAGGAACTCGGTGAAAGCAAGAAAAGTCAAAAATAGTTTGTCTAGTTCTCGATTTTAGGGCGATATTACTCATTATTATGATGCACCATGCTTCTTTTTGTATATACGTGTCAAATTGTTCGCTTCTCTCCAGGAAAAGTAGAAAAAAAAAAATGGGGGGATATTGCCTTTTCATTTGAATCTTTCTAAGACATGGCTGTGGGTGTCACTTTTTTAGTTCCGTTATTTTCTCTATGTGTTACACATATGTCAGTAGCAGGTCCGTCGCAGCGGAGGCCACTCCCATTTTTTTTTTTTTTTTTCTTCTTCCTTGGCTCTGATGTAGGGGGGAATCCTGAGTTACTGGATGAATCTTTGACATTTTTTTTTTTTCCTTTCTCAACTGCCCTTTTTTTTTGTTAATTTTCATTTCTGACTTCAGTTGATAAAATAAAGATGTTCCTCTGGTTTGTAAATGTAAAGTAAAAGGATGCGAGTGAGTGCATGTACACGTGCCTTTTAACTACCTTTTCCAGTGCTTGTGCACTAAAAATGACTAACAAACACAAAAGGTGAAAATACACATGTTACGTCATACTAGCGTGTTCTCCGCGTCCCACTTTACATGGGATATACTTATAAACGTTAAATATGAACTTTTATTGATGCCATATCGTTCAAGAGATGTTTTCTTTGCAGTCTTCAGTTGACTGTAAGATACTAATAGGACCTAGATTGGTACACATTCGTTTCAGTGATTGTAAAGTTTCCTTATGACCCATAGGAATATTGCAAGTGTTTCTTAAAACGACGTGTAATATCTGGAAGTTTCCTAAAAAAAAAAAAAAAAACCTGCCACAATAGTGCGACAGGAGTACGACAAAATCCCATGGAGATGACAAGAGTTGACATGACACTTATGAACATTGGGTAAGAGAAAGATGTGAGTACAGTTCCAGTTTGATTGTCCGCAACTTTGAAGCAACTGAACTTTCGAAGATTTTCCTTTATAGCTTTCAAATTGTTCTTATTGAACAACTCTAGGCGATTTTCAAGGGGGTTTTCATGCAGGATTGCTTAGTAAAGGAGGAAACGAGGAGGCGCAGAGAAACATTTTCCTCTGAAAGTGGGAGTGAGCTTATTGAATTGAAGGAAATACATACAGAATGGGTTTGGTTATTGGATATTATGTACTCATTTATTGTCTTTGTTTATTATTATTATTATTATTATTATTATTAGATATGAAGATAAAATGTAAGTGGTATACTGTCCTACAGTGTACTGCTGTGTTAAGAAGTATCCCAGCAGAGTGTGGGTAATAAAAACTTGCTGTGACTCTTCTCTACTGTGTGTTTTCTCTGGCGTTGTCGGAACTCCCTTTTTTCGTAAAAAAACAAAAAAAAACGAAAGAGAAACCTCTACTTTTTTAACTTACTGTTTCAATATTTTGACTTGATTTCACCGCGACGAAAACAAACAAGCAAACTAGGAAAAGGGGATTACTCATAACATTTTATCTAGCCTAGGTGATACAGTTCTTTTTCACTTTTTTGCATACACATAGGTAGTATATATATATATATATATATATATACAGAGTAGAAACAAGTGGGGGTAAACAGAGACTGTTAATAGAAAGTTTGTGTGAGAATGTCGTCTATACTGCGCAACAACTATGCGCTTATGATGTTCTACGTGCGCGAGAAGCTGTGGCGGCATGCGGAAGTTGTGTGCAGCGACACTATCAAGACGACGGACAGCTGGATCTTCCGTGTGTGGCGTGGTCTGTGCTACGACCAGCAGGGCCAGGCGAACGAGGCGCTGCGTGAGTACAAGGCGGCCGAACAGCGGCGGGAGACGGCGGTGCCGGCAGCGATGGGCCTCGTACTGCTCTACCGGCGGACCAAAGACGCGGCCGGCCTCGCGGCGGCGGAGCGGACACTCGCCGATGGCCCCAGCGCGGGGGAGACAAGCGCGTGGGTGCAGGCGGCGGCGCTCGCGTGGGCCGCGGGGGACACCGCCGGAGCCCGCGAGGTTCTTGCGCGCCTCCCCGACGCCGCGGGGGCGGAGGGACGCGATGCCTGCACGAGTCTCGCGGTGGTGCGGGCGTGGGTCGATCTCAGCACCGGCCGCGGCGCTTTTCTTGAGCGGTGTGGCACACTCTTCCGACAGGCAATGACTGAAGAAGAAGAGAGCGGGCATGGCGTGGATCTGGACGCCACCATGGGATGCGTTGCGTTCTACGAGCGCAAGTTTCAGTTCTCACCCGCACAACAGCTACTTAATAGACTCATTGTTAGCCACCCAAATTTTACCCCAGCACTCATCGTAAAGGCGAGGCACCTCATGAAAGCAGAGGATTGGGAACAGTGCTGGGAAACAACAAAACGTATTTTGGCAAAGGATAAAACAAACTTAGAGGCACTAGCCCTAAATACACTTTTTCTTTTGGTAAAAGATGCTCGATATGAAGACGCCGCGGCGCAGTTGCCCCGACTTCTTGAGGCGGTACAAGAAAAGGAACCAAAGAATGCATTACTCCTTTTTGAATACGCACAGTGTTTTTCACGTCTTGGTGGCTCTCACTTACCCCTGCTGAGTGTTACAATGCAATTTGCAGAAGCTGCTCACCGCATGGCACCCCATAAGGGTGACTACCTTGCTGAAGTGGGATATCAGCAAATGCTGCGTGGAGACTATAAAGCAGCTATTGCAACTTTTAAGAAAGCTTCATCCACCTCTGATAGTAGTATAAGCGCACTTTTAGGTCTTGTTAGGTGTCTCATACTTACTGGAAATTTAGATGAGGCATCACATCAAATTGAATTTCCTAATGAAATTCAGGCACCAAATCAGCGTAATGCAGAGTTAAGTTTACTTAATGCAATGTTGCAGTGGCGACGTCAAAAAAATCAACCAAAAACATTATTATTCCTAGACCAAGCAGCAGAAGCTATAAAACATGATGTGGGTGCACATCCAAACGGTATGGAACTCTATATCAAACTTAATCCACCATTAATGCTAGATGTAGCGAAAGAGTATATGCAACACTGCCGTACAGAACCACCAGATCCAACCATACAGAAAGTGGATCCTATCGCAGAGAAATGTAAACGACATCTTGAACTTTTACTTCGACATGTTCCTGGTTGTTTAGAAGCTCAACTTCTTCTTTCCAAGATATATTTCGTTGCTGGGGACTTAAATAAGGCACAAACAATGATAACGACTAGCATTCGGCATGAACATACACTTCCAGAGGCATTTCTTTTATCTGCGCAAATATGTCAATACATTGGAAATGCAAAAATGGCTAACCAGGCTCTAGAACAAGCATTAACTCTTGATTTTGAAGTGAAAGATCAACCACAATATAACCTTCTTCATGGTATTGTACTTGGAATGATGAATAAACAGCAAGAAGCATTAGAGGCATTACAGTTGGCGCTAAAACTTACCAAGGATAAGTCTCGTGTCACTAATAAAGGACGTCCTCTACAACCACTGAGCATACAGGACCACGTGAGTTTGTACTTACAATTGGCGCAAACTTATCTTAAGCTGCACGATGCAGATGAAGCACGTGCGACTATAGCTGAAGCAACAGCTTTATTTAAAGATACTACACAAGCTGGTCGCATATCAATTGCGAGTGCGATGATAGCCGCCCGAACAGATGTTGATAAAGCTATTGAAATCCTCAAACAAGTTCCACCTAGAAGTGAATTTTTTATTGCGGCTAAAATGCGTATGGCAAATCTTTATCTTATTCACAGGCAAAACCGACGTATGTACGCTGAGTGCTTTGAGCAACTTGTGGAAGAGGTCCCAACGCCACAGAGCTTTCTTGAACTTGGTGAGGCATATACCAATATTCAGGAACCCGAGAAAGCTATCGCTGCATACGAAAAAGCAAAAGCTATGGATCCCAATAATGGTGAGTTGGCAGTTCGTATTGGACGGGCACTTGTATCAACACATGACTATCAACGTGCTATTTGTTACTACCGTGATGCTGTCGCTGCAGATGGAACGAAATTCGCCGTTCGTGCTGATCTTGCGACACTCTACTGGCATCTTGGGGCAGCAGATCGTGCCATTGCGGTGTTGAGCGAGTCACCAGCGTGGAAAGGTGAACCTGATGTGAGTGAAGAAATAGAGAAGGCCATTGAACGGGTTAATTGTTCACTACTCATGTGCAAGATACATCGCGGGTGTCAGAAGCCTCAACTTGCAGCGGAAGCATTAATAAAAGCACGTAGCTTTCAAGAACATGTCTTACATTACATGATGCGTAATGAAACACGTGAAACACTCTACCAACAGAAAGTTGTTGCCGCAACAATTGCGCTAGAACTTGGTAACTATTATGCTTCTATTGGAGATGTACAGCGTGCAAAGGAGTGTTACCAAGAGGCACGGTTGTATGATGAGTCAAATGAGGTAGTGATGTTAGCAGGTGCTCGACTCTTGCTTAATAGCGGTGATGTTAACGCATGTGAGGAACAATGTAATTCTATACTTCGTATCAATCCTGCATGTGAGGAGGCTGTTGTAATCCTTGCTGATCTCATGGTACGCCGTAACCGCTTTGAAGACGCTGCACACAGTTTTAATCAGTTATTAGAGAAGACACCAGAGAATTATGAGGCGTTGGTGCAGTATGTGCGGTTGCTGCGGCACGCTGGTCGACTCAGTGATGCAGAAAAAGTATTGGAACGGGCATCAGGTCTCGTCCCGATGGGTCAAAATCCACCACCTGGACTTAGTTTTGCACGTGGTTTGTACCATCGCTATTGCGGTGAAAATACAGAGGCCCTTCGTGCATTTAATGCTGCGCGGCTGCCTGCTGATGATACACCATGGAGTGAGCCGGCGTTGGCAAATATGATTGAAATGTATCTCGTCCCAACAAATGAAGAACTGTGGATGGATACCACACTACGGGAAGATGATAGGAATGAAAATGTCAAAATTGCAGAACGTTTGTTGTTGCAAATGCCACATGGGGAGTCTCGAGACATTCTTCAAGGGTACTGCTGGTTGGCGACGAAAAAACGAACTCTGGTGGAACGTGCTGTAAAGGAGTTTACACGTCTCTGCGCTTCTGCTGAGATGATGGAACAACAAATTGGGAAACAAGTTACAAAGAATGAAAATAAGGGAGATGAAAAGGATGAAGATGAAAAATTATTGAATTCTATGAAGGAGCAAACATTAAATACAGGAAAGTTGAATCTCCCTGCTCGTCTGGGTCTGGCCATAGCATATTTTATCAGTGGATTGGAAAAGAAGGCAGTTGCTGAGCTTAGCTCCATTATTTTTCTACCATTTGAACCTGCCACAAGCGACACTGTGCACCGTGCTCGCTTGCTGAGTGCACATATAGATATGCAGAAGAAAGACTTTAAATCTTCCCAGTCTCTACTGCAAAAGGTTATTGAATTAGATAAGAGTTGTGCCCAGGCGTGGCTTATGTTAGGTGCTGTGTATGAGAAAGAAACAAATTACAGTGAGGCGGCTAAGTGTTATGAGAATGCATGGAGTCTGTCACGGGAGCGGGATCCGTCAGTTGGCTACAAACTAGCTTTTCATCTTATGAAGTCAGGAAAATTTGTGCCTGCAATCGATGTTTGTCGTAAAGTACTGGACGCACACCCTAAGTATCCCAAAATCAATGAGGTTGTGAATGTCTGCCACAGTCTTCTGCGCCCTTGATGGGGCTCACATGGGAAGAAAAAAAAAAGTTTGGACGTCACGAATGTAAGAGATATAAACCACAGTGGGTGTTTGTAGAGAAGGGAAAAAAAGGAATTGGGAGATCTTGTAGAGCAGATATACATTCTTACATATGTATGTCTTATTTATTTTGTTTATTTCTGTAGTGCAATTTTTTTTTTTTTCTGTTTTTCTTTCTTCTTTTTTTGTTCTCTGTGTCTCTCTCCTTTGTGATTTGACTTTATTTGCATTTCACTCGTCGTTTTTTTTTTTTTTTTCTTTACTTCTCCACCTTCATTACCAACGGAATGTGCCCTCGTGTGGATATAATTCTCTATCTATTTCTCGCTTTCTTCATTTCTCTATGTGCATATCACTATGCCTGTGTCTGTTTTAAATTGTGTGGTCTTTAGATCTTATGTACAGAAATACTTATGGTCTGGTTTCTATGCCTATTATTATTGTTATTGTTATTATTATTATTTTTATTGTTTCCCTTGCCTGCGTCAATCACAATTCCCCCCCCCCCTCCTTCACTAATGAAAGGTAACGAAAAAGAAAAAAAACGCACACGCACTCAAAAAAAAAAAAAAAAAATATTTGTTTACTGTCGTATGCCTCAATGTCGACAGTTTAGTAAATGTGAAGAAGTAGAGCCGGTGATTGTGTGCCGTCTGTGTGGAGATTCATGGGACACACCAGTAGAACTACAACCATGCGGTCATATCTTTTGTAAAGTATGCTTACTTGACTACAAGTCCCGCTGTCCTTCCACTTCCTCCTCTTGTGATTGTACCAATAGCAATAGCAATGATGGAAAGAGTGCCAGTGGTAATGACAACGATGATATGAGGGGTGTTTTGTGCCCCACATGCCGCTGCATGTTGTTAGGTAGTGATAGTCCCAACCGACTTCTTGTGAATAAATCGCTTGCAGTGAATGTGCGGTGCAGCCGTTGCGGATGGCAGGGGTCCCGCGAACAGAGTGGGCGCCATGTGTGCGAGGCAAAGATAATGGAAGAAAATAGTTCGTTGAGAGCTGGAGAAAATAGTTCATTAGGAGCTGAAGGAAAGAGTTCATTGAGAGTAGGGGAAAATATCTCGTTGGAAGTTGGAGGTCCCAGCAGTGAATTGCTAAGGAATTTTGGGGAGGTGGAGTCGCCACCGGCAAGTTGTACGGAGCGCGATCAGGTCGTACCGGCGATTCAGCCAAGTGGTAGCGGCAACTGGGAGGATTACGGACTCACACAGGAGGAGTACGATCAAATTATGAGTGTATTTGTACACTTTGACACAGAGGGGAGGGGATTTCTGACCCGGGCGCAGTTGCGGCAACTTGCGTTTTCTCTCAATTACGTGAACCGAGAGGAGGACATTGATCATATGCTCTCTGAGATGGGTTGCGATGAGAGCGGTGGTATTATGTTTGCTGATCTTCGCAAGTGGCTGGGAAGTCATCACCCCAACCCAGATGCACTCTATGGCCTTTCACAGTATCAATACACACAAGTGGTGCTGCAGTACCGTAGTCACATGAACCAGAGTGGTCTGTTGTCGTGGGAGGCCTTTCGGGAGTTGTGCCTCAATAACAATTATGCTGAAAATCACTACGAGGCGTGGGAACTCTTTAGGTCGTGTGATAGATCTCTTGGCGGGGTTATCAATCTTCACGAATTCCTCTTAATATGTCAACGCTTGTGGGGGATTAATGAGAATAACGGGAAAACCAAATCAAATATGGAGCCAAAAAAAAAGCAACAACGACCACAATTACAGCAACCACCACCACCACCACCGCCACAACCGATGCAAGTACAACCATATCAACAGTATACAAATCCTTATGGTAATGGAGAGCCTGCGATGTATGAAACTCCATTATCTTCCGAAGTGGAGTGTGAGGGGAAGATAAAAAGGGAGTGTTCCGTTATGTGAAGCACTAGATTAATTCACATGACATTTCTAGGTTTTATTTTATTATTTTTTTTTTCTTCTTGTCTTTTCCTTTATCTATATTATGGGACATTGTAGTGTGACACGGTGGCGTTACTACTACTAATACTACTACTACTAATATGCAGCCCACGGCTGGGTGTACCTGCATATTTCTTCTTGCTCTTCTCAGGACTGCTGAGGAAGTAGATGACGTGGTTGGGGAGGCACATTACATTTTTATGTTACTCATGCCTACTTCTATATCTTCATGAAATAACTGTAATCATACCAATAAAAATAATAATGTCGGTAAGAGTAATGAAAAGAACGCCAACAGAAGAAGATGGAGAAGCCTCTCCCTTCGATATCCTTCTGGTGGAAGTGTGGAGAATGTAGTGGTGTGGGAAAAGTCTCTCTGACTAAATGAGTCGTTCCCCATGTAAGACGCAAATGCTATTCAAAATGCCATTTTTATGCATCTCCTAATGGGTAATTCGTGTATGGGCTTCGGCTCCCAGAAAAAAATACTTATTCTGTGATTAGAGATGGTTAGTTCTGCATATTAGTGCCAATTTTTTTTTCACGAAGAAAAAGGAAAAGGAAAATCAAACTGTTGGCTGTTATTTTTTGTTTCGCGGTCATTTGACACATTAATGGTGTTTAATGTCCATCATGGTTTTTCTTTCTTTTCGTTATGTGTTGAATTATCTTCTTTTTATCTTAATCCAAATCCGGTACGTGTTAAAGTTTCCTGTGGCGTTTTTTTTTTTCTTTTTTCTGCATTCACGGCCTAATTTCTCATATTTTATTTTATTTTGTTTTTTTTTGTTTCGCACGTATGTAGGTAATATATTCAAGGTGGAACAAAGGTCCAGTGGTGCCACGGGAGCTGTTGTTGTTTCTCCATTACGGGTACTGTAATGGGGTCTTTTGAAGAGTTTTTGCTTGCGGCTGTGGAAAAGGCTCCTTTCCTTATTGGTGAAACCACAGCATCATCATCGCTACAGGAGAAGAGAAAAAGGTCTCGAGATGTTGAAGAGGTGAAGAGTACTACTACTACTACTACTACTACTACTAGTAGCAGTAGTAGTACTGAAAAGAAAAAACAAGACCATGACGAAGATATTGTTCGACTGCAACGAATACTGGTGGATGGTCCACTACAGCCACTGGGTGCAGAACACGGGCTTTATCACATCCTTCTTCCCACATTTCTCGCCACAATGGGGGCGGCACGGGATGTGTGGCGTGCAAAGCAGGCACTGCAGACGGCAAAGGAGAAACGGTCTGAGACGAACGAAACAGTGGGCACCAGCCAGACGGTTTCGGCCCCCAGTGCTGTTTCATCTGCGAACGAGAACGAGGAACAACCGTTAGATGAGGCAGCCTTGCAGCGGGCTGTTGTAGCTGCCCAGAAGGCGTTGAGTGTACAGCAGCATGCGCTAGATGCTGCAAAAACTAAGGTGTGTGTACTACTAGAGGCTGTTTCACAGCATAGTGGTTCGACGACATAAAGCGTGGTGTAACGCAAAAAAAAAAACAAGTGATTATATATATATATATATATATATATATATATATATGAAAGAAGTAAGTGGTCAAAATATGACTTGTCGTGAAGTTCCTTTATTCTGCTATTTTTGAATTGTCACTTGATCTATAAACTTCCTCTCGAAGTACTCTTTCCGTTTTTTGTGTCAAAAAAAAAAAAGAAAAGGAAGTAAGGATACAAACATATAAGTGCACAGTTAGATAGGGGTGGTAAGAAGTGGGATAGAAAAAAATAGTAATGCAAGTTTTTAGCCAGAGAATGGCGGCACGGGGTGGCCAACCTCTACCTCTCTCGTACTATCTGGAACAGGAGGTCCCTGCGGCGACGGCAACATCAAAGAAATCGTCATCTATTAACCCGTTCACGACACGACTCGGTGGACGTACGCTTCATGAAGCACTACGTCGTGATGATGGGTTTCCTTCAATTGTTGCGTTTCTTCTTGCTGGTGTTGACGTGAACGTACGAGACAAAAATGGAGCTACGCCTCTTCACGTAGCGGTCGCGAGAGTTGAGTCTAGCCGCGAAGAAGAAGAGGAGGATGACTACCCGCTTGTACCGGACTGCCCGAACCAACTAATTATCGCATTCCTCATCGATAATGGAGCAGATATCAACAGCCGTAATGCTGCTGGTGAAACACCAATGATGGTTGCCGCCGCCAGGCGCAATGTTCATGCGCTTCGACTTTTAATGTTGCGTGGAGCCGATCCCCTGCGGCGTGATGACTTGGGGCACACCGTCCTGCACCACGCCGCTCGATTACCGTCTATATTGGAAACACTGCATGTGTGGATAGACGATCTCCCTGTGCGGGCTGCACAGGAGTGTCTACTGCATACTGTCTGCCGGCAGGGAAATGATGCGAAGTTCTCCGCACTCTTCTTTATTGAACAACTAGAACTGAATGTAAACGCGTTGGAAGGTGACTCTACTACTACTACTACTACTACTACTACTACTACTACCAATACTACTACTAAAACTAATGGTGATATTACTACATCCAAGAATATAATTTCCATTACTGGGTTTAATGATGTGGGAAATGGATCTGTTGCCAAACCTCTCAATCAACCGTCATCAACAGGGGTCGTAATTCATGATGGATACACACCTCTGCATTGTGCGGTACTTGCCGGAGATCCCGCTCTTGTGCGCACCCTTCTATTGAAAGGCGCTAATGCTGATAAACCAGACGCTACTGGTGTGACACCAATTCAACTGGCAGATGAGTGTGCACGATCAGTGCGCTCGACGGGAGTATCACTCCGGCGTTTTAGCAATCTTTTCGCCTTACTACGAAAAAGTAGCGCTACTCCGAAAAATGGTAACCCGGAGAAGGTCTATGCAATGATTAAGGCTTATCACGGGGAAGCATCCTCTACAAGACGCGAATCAATGTTACAGCGTGATGCTGCTAATGAAACACTACTGTGGAACCTTAATACTTCTATGGATGTCATATTTTTTGCAGCAGGAGCTGTTTTACCACATGTTTTAATGGCATTATGTGCAGCAATAACAGTAAAGTTCTGGATTCTTACTATCATCCTCATCATTTCTCTCTCATGGTGCGTAGGCTTTAACCAGAAAGATGCCAAAAGGTCAAACGCGAGGCCGCTACGCTCTGCTGGTCTTTTCTTTGGTTACGTATTGGTGCTTGCTTTATGCTGTATATATCAAGCGGTAAGGGGAAGGACTCAGATAACTTCGGTTGTTGCTATTATTTTGAATTCTTGGATAATCACATGTGGCATTGGCAGTGTTGTCTGTGCCCTTGCAGTGATGTTAAAATCCCCAGGCACGGTGGATTCCACTGCTGCGCAGCGTCTGGGTATCTACAAGACCATCTTTCATTCAAAGGGTTTACCACCAGAGGATGTGCGACAAGGCATTGATATACGCTGTATGGTGAAAAAACCACTGCGTGCCCAACGCTGTCGTCATTTGGGACGTGTTGTACTTCGATTTGATCACTACTGTACATGGCTCTCAAGTACCATTGGCGGTGGTAACCACAGAGTGTACCTCTGGTTTCTCATTTTTTATACAGCTTTCCTTGGAGGATGGTTGTATCTTTTTTTCTTCTTGTCGTCACCGTTTGGGTATACTACCGATAGTAGTAGTATTGGTAGTAATGGTTCAATTACTATTGCTGCTTATGGTGTTGGCCAAGTGATGCAGTGTTTTGCAGATATTTACGTGGCACTTGCGCTTCCCGTTTTTTTTGCTTTCTTTTTATTCACCCTCTTGCGGCAATTGACATATATTGGACGTGGTGTTACATCATATGATGTGTTGTGTCCGTCAAAATGTCCGTGGTGCTTTATGCTTGGTTCACGAACATATTCGCTCTTTGATGCTGGATTCAGTGAAAACATGCGAGGTTTCTTTCTTATGCGCGAGAACCTTTTGGCGTCAACATATCGGATGCCAGAAATGAACGCAAGACTGCAGCGCTTGGCAAAGGAGTATCAGACACTGCAGTTCTCACCATGTCAAGAGGGAGGACACTGCCACTCACACACGCAAGAAGGTCATGGTCACTCCCACGGTGATCAATCAGTACTGAATCAGGGGATGCAGCAACAACAGCAATTTCTCTTTCCCTCGAATACAGGGAATGTTAATGTTTCTGCTCCCACTGTTTCTACTGTTGCTACGGCGGGTGCGACATCATCAGAGGTAGAAGCTGCAGCTGGACGTCTTTTCCAGCTAATGGTTCATCAAAACAGCGCAGATATAAGTGCGGGTAAAGAGTTACAGGGCAATTTTTCTGCAGTAGATTGGGATCAGGTGGTAACAAAAGCCCAAACTATGTTTGGCTTTTTCAAGAGTACCTTGAATAGAGGAAACTGAGTATATTTTTCAGGGGAAAACTTTATTTAGCGACGCGCAAAAAGAAACATTTTTCAATACCTTTTTTTTTTTGGCAATGTTTTTTTTTTTTTTTCTCTCCACTTTTATGGAGGCGTGAAATGACAGTGTGGAATTTACAGAAAGTACAATGTGCACATCATGATTATACGTCTGTGCATGCTAGCTGCAGAGGTTGTCTATATTACACAACGGATTGATGGATTTTTTTTTTTTTTTTCTATTCCGTTTTTTTTTTTTTTTTTTGTTAGGAGGAAAGGGGCTCATAACGCCACTGCTTCTTGGTGCTCCCATTACAGGGAGAGAACCACACACCTATACACAAAAAAAAAGGATAACAAAAAGAAAAGAAAAGGGAAAAACGAAAAAAAAAAAGAAAAAGAGAAAAAAAAGAAAGAAAAGAAAGAAAAAGAAAGATACAAAACAAAGAAAGAAAAATACACCCAAAAAGAACGTAATCGAAAGGGAATAGGGAAACCGAGAAGAAGAGAAACAGGCAAGGGAAAGGGAGAAAATCAACTGAGATTTTGGACGGACCCTCTACTTGATAGCGAATATCACGCACCCCCCCCTCACCTCCGCAACTTACACACATAATCCGTAGCTGCAGTGGTGGGTTTGATTAGGGAGAGGCTTCTTTTTCTCGTTCTTTTTTTCGCGTGGATTCGTTTCGTTTTTTTTTTTTTGTCGTTAATATCTCACAGCTCTTTCCTTGTCAGTGAGGTTTCTTGGTGGGTGAGGTTGATTGGAGGTTGAGATGATGAGACACGAATTTGGCACAGGAGAAACCAGCACTTCCAGAGACACAGATTTATACACCAACTGCAACAATATCCGTAGTAGTACCTCTCACGTCCACGGTGAAGAAGAACAACTTTCGGCACAACGCGCTGAAAAAGTTGGGGATGACTTGTATGGTACATGCGTCTCCTGTCCTGTAGAGGATAAGCTTCCGCCGCCGTGGTCACAGGAGTGTGATCGTGACCACACCCAACGCCTGGAGCCGTCTCTATTGCCGACGGAGGTGGAACTTCCGCTTGGATCATCTGCCGACGGCGAGAGAGTGGAACCGGCAGCGACTGGGGAGATTAAATCACCAGCGAGGTGGGAACGTTCATCACAGGAGGTGCCAGAGATGGATGTGCCGCTGCCGATCTTATCTTTCCCTCTTTCGGATGCGAGCCAGCAGGAGGAGGGAGGCCTCGCGACAGGTACAGAAGCTAAAGGAGTGACAGCATGTCTGCTCTCTAGGAGTAGCAGCATCAGCAGCAAGATTAGTAGTAGTAGCAGCAGTAGTAGTAGTAGTGGTAGCAGTAATAACAGGAGCAATGCCTCCAATTGTATCACATCCTTACCTCAACGGTGTGAAACTGGTCTGACGACTTTCCCGTTGTCTTCAGAGGTAGTACCGATGCCACGTGTCACTGCCACAACAAGTGACTACGATACATTGGATGAGGCAAACGCCTGGATAAAGCGAGACCAATCTGAGCGGCAGGTGGGGGAGTTGCAGCAAACTTCAGCAACGACTGAGGTGGTGCAAGAGCAGCAGAAGCACGACTCTGTACAGACTACCGATGTGCCAGTGAGCCGTGCCAATAATAGTTATCGCAGTAGTGGCGGTGTTTTCGATCAGAAGAACGTAGTTCCGAGGGGAACGGTGCGTGAGATGACACCCACCACGCAACGCCGGGGAAAGACGACTGCCACAAGGAAGTTAACACCACAACACGCAAAGTCTCTCACGTCAGTGGACGCTTTCACCGCTCCGAAAGATCGATTGCGTGAATCCTCATTTTCTAGGGGTCGCCATTCAGAAGACCATATTCGATCTAACACACACGTTGCTGCAACTTCTTCGACAAAGACAAAGGAAATGAGAGCGGGAAATTCTCTTCGTTCGTTGTCGCCATCTCGAACGGGATCCACCGATAGCAAAAAAAATAAAACCAACACAGATCCTTGCGGTGTTTTTAAGGATGTAATGCGTGGTGAGGTTGGTGGAGAGGTGCAATCGGGTAAACCATCGCAGCTCCAAAAGCTCTCATCAGAACAGCAATTCCTCAGTAGTATTAGTGAAGACTTTGGCCTTCCTACCTCGCAGAGCGAGTCTATCCAGAACCCTGTACAGGTTGCCAACAACACTATGCGTCCTGTTCCGGGTCCATCCACTGTATCTTCACCGAGGCAGCAACAACAAAATCTTCATCATCATCATCAGCAACAGCAACAACAACAACAACAGTCACAACAACAGTCGCAGCAGGGCTCTATTTTGGCTCATAATAATCAGAACAAAATAATGACCGCGGCCCCTACTGCTTCCAACTGGCCTATTTTGCCTATGCACGACTTTATTTCTTCGTTGCAGATTTATGTGAACACGTGTCTAGGTCTTCGTGAAAGTGACCGACAGGCACGGCATAGATTCATTTCCCGTATTCAGCGTGTTGTTACGAAGGTGTTTGGCCAAGGGACAGAAGTTCGAGTGCATGGGTCTATTACAACAGACCTTGCACTACCATCTAGCGATATTGATTTGCTTGTTGTGGGGTACGAACCGTTGACACCACTGCAGGCTATTCAACAGCTCTCACGGGCTATCTATAATATTGAGGAGCGAGAGTTGGAAGAATTAGAACCGGGAGAATCAGTAGACGCTAGAGGATCATCTGGGGTTGATTGTAGCAGTGGGACCGGTGGGGGTATGGAAGAGGCAGAGGAGGGAACTTCGGGAACCAAGAATAGTGCTTTAGCCTTCACACCTGGTTCTGCTTCTGTTGGTGTTGTTGGTGGAGTCCCTGATTTAGATGTGGATGTTGCACTGGTACCAGAAGGTGAACTTGGCGCGGCAGATTCTATCATGCATGTAGAGGAGGAGGAGGCGGAGTACCGCTCTCAGATTGAACGGGATTATTTGTTTAGCACTAGAGCCGGTTTGACGACGGCTGCGATGGCGTCATCCCTCCCACCCGCTGGACCCGCTGCGGCGATGACGTTGCACGGCTGCATGAATCCATTTCTTGGAGCACCATTGCAGCACACAATGTTGCGTTCGTTTGTCGGACCGGGTGTGTCAACTACAACAGGGGACTCTACGACGATCAATGATACGCAGATGAACACGGTGGGTCACCGATTGTATGTCCCAACACTTGAAGGCCCAGTCTTTCAGGTACAGACTATCATTTCAACTCGCGTCCCGGTTATCAAAGTAACAGATAAGGCTACCGGTATGCGGGGGGACATCACGTTTGCTGGTGGAGAACACTGGCGCTCAATGCAGTTAACCAATCATTTATTAAAGCAGTATCCAGCGTCAAGAGGACTTATCTTGTTTCTCAAGCACTGTGTGAGGCAAATGGGAATAGGTGATTCACAACCAGGAGGTGTGACATCATTTGCTATCTACCTTATGGTGTTACACTTTTTTAATGAGATCTCAAAACATATAGAAAGTCTACTTCAACAACAACAACAACAATTGCAGGAACAACAACGGAGAGATATGTCACACGTAGCCACACAAACGGGGCCTGAATTATCTGGAAATTCTGCTGTCGTGAATGACAGTGCCGATATGAGTGGAAATGGTGCAAAAAATACTGCGGTGCATTCGGGAGTGACCCATACACAAACCCCTCAAAGCTCTTATCTAAGATCTGGAAATTCACCAACCTCCTCTCACCAAGCTTCATATTTCGATGATAGAGTCTTCGTGGTTGAATTAATGCTTATGCAGCGCTTCAGTCAACACAAACAAAGTAATGACCGTGGTCAGAGTACTGCGAATATTTTAAGTTCTATCTTGGAATTTCTGGATGAGGAGGAGGTACCAAAAGGTTTAGGTGATGATGGAAAAGAAAAGCATACAGCCGAGCTTGTAGAGGAACGAACAGGAGCTAAACTTGTGGCCCCATCAAACTCTTATGCTATAGAATTGAGTGATGGTGGTGTCCATAATAAGAAAACCCCTCATCATATTGATCCATACGACGCAGAAGGTGTAACAGCGGCCCTTGTTGCTCCATCTTCGGACGGTGTAGTTGATATCACTGAAAAAGGCATGAATGATAGTAACGGTAATGTATGGGATGACAGAAATGATGTGGATGTCGTTTGCGATAGTAGTAGTGGTATTGTTGACAATGGTGATGATGATCACAGTAAGGTTGTTGGGTCAGATTATGCAAGTAGTAGCAGTTGCAAAGGTGATGGAGAAAGCGCTGTTATTGAAGAAACGAGAGACGATGAAAAAGTTGAGCATGACGAGACGGAGGAAAATGAGACAAATTTGTTCCGTTCCTTGGCACTCCGATGGCTTTCCAATGCACCACTAGGACTCTTATTTCATGACTTTTGTTTCTACTACGGGTTTACCTTTGACTATGATGCCCATGGTTTGCGCTTTGAGCCTCTTGGTGACTCTAGCGTGGTACCAAAACCACGGAAATGTCAGCAGCGTGGGCAGCATTTGTATATGACATCACCCTTTGATGATCAGTACGACATCACCGCAAGGATGTTGAGAACACGCGAGTTCCAGGAACTTTGTTGTATGTTTGTGCCTATAACCACTCCTATGGGAGCGTTTGGAGGCTACGGTAATTGTGTCTGCACGCTGCAGCAGGCGTTGGAATGGATTTCCCCTGAAACTGCTTTTGAAGAACTCATGGCTGTTAACTCAGCGATCCAACAGCAGCAGCAGCAACAACAACAACAGCAGCAGCAGCAACAAGAACAACAGGAACAACAACAACAACAAGAACAAGACCAACAAGAAAAGTATGTAGAGGACTTGGGGACAGCATTAACGACTGCAGAAGGTCCAATGCCGTCTTCGAACATTACTGTAAATGGTGGTAAAGGGAAACTGTCTCCTCCGCTGTTGTTGATGCGCGCCGGGGTGGAGAGAAAAGATCAGTCTACTTCTCCTGCACGTTCCCCTTACAGTGCTCACGTGGAGGAAACCACAGAAGAAGTTCGACCGCCACGACGCCGCGATACTGCTCCGTACAACAATAGCAATAACAATAATAACATTAGTGGGCCTACGGAACTTCGAAACAAGGATGATCGAACATCTACTGAAGCTCAGTCAGATGTGCCCGTCAGTGGAATGCCATTTTCCTCTTCTAGCGGCACTACAAGTGCAGCCGTATTGAGCAGCAGACAGCCTATTCCTGATGCACGTGGAAGTGATGCAGTGAAGAGACGCACGACGGCACCTACACTGAAGCGTCAACTGAAGCGGCGGGAGTGCGGCGGAGAGGACGTGGCAACCCCAACCCCAACCCCAACTACAGCGACAACCACATCAACATCAACCAGTACCGGCAATGGTCTTGGGGGACAGTCATCGACGGGGGTTTCAGTATCCGTTTCACCCACTACCGCTGTTGTTACCGGATTTGCCGGAGTTGCTTCTGCCAGTAACGTTAGTGGTAGTGGTGGCTCTCAGGGCACTTCGCCTTCCACTGGATTAACAACATCTGGCAGCCGAGGAGCACCAGTGGGGGGAAGTACCAGCACAGCTGCTGGAGAGAGTTTGTACATCCGTACCCAACCCACACGCTCAGTCATGGCACAACAACAGCAGCATCATCATAATCATTCACCACGTTCACTTTCACAACAACAACAACAACAACAACAAACACAACCGTCAACACAGCAGCAGCCGCAACAGCCGCAGCAACAGCAGCACCAACAACAACAACAAGTTCCATTCCCCCTAGACAATTCGTGTCAGATGTTTTTGTTTCAACCCAATGGTGGAGGTGGCGCTGGCTATGCTGATCCTCAGCATTTTTATTTTCCAATCCCGTACGCAACAGAGGCGGCGTTGCACTACCAACATCACCACCACCATCATCACCACCACCACCACCACCACCACCATCAGCAGCAACTTCTTTTTCACCATCCTCATATGACGTCATTTTATATGGGTCTTGAGTTCAGTCAAATGTACCAACAACGAGCAGCGTATGATGCCATGAATAGCAATGGAGGCGGCAATCACACATCAAATAGACAGGGAAATGCCTTCATACCCTCTGCCCACCACGTGCAGGGGAATACACGCGGTAACAGCGGCTCCACACAGGGATTGCGGGGTCGCGGACGTGGTGCAGCTCATCGTGGCGGAAGCGCCAGTACCAGTACCACTACCAACAGTCATGGAGAAAAAGGGACGCAATTGAACTCAGGTACTCCAGCTATGCTGGAGGACCCAGCAGCCACAGCCGAAGGATCTGGACAGGAAAGTAGCAGGAGTAGTAGCGGCAGTAACCCCAATAATGATGCAAACCACACAGCCCCAGGATCACAGCCTGATGTGCTGCCGGCAAAAGACCGGGAACAAAGCACAACTGATACAGTAGAGAAATCACAGGGAGAACGTCCGCCTTCTCCGATCCAAGAAGGCCAACCACAGCCACAGCATCAGAATAATCAACAGTCCAACTCTAGCCATCATTACCATCAACATTTGAGCAATGCAAAGATGAGAAGCGGCAGCCACCATAGCCATAATCATCCACCACCACCACCACCACCACCACCACCACCAGCGCAACAACAACAACAACATCATCAGCAGCAATTATACTGGAGGCAGCATCAACATGCATCCATGATGATGTCTCAACATATGTATGCATTCCAAAACTCTCTTGAGGCAGTGTCTCCCGCAGCCATGTATGCTTCAGCACAGAGTGCAGGGGCATTCCAGCAACAACAACAACAACAGCAACAACATGGTGCAGTTACCGCCGGTCCATCAACTGGTTTCCCCAGGATGTCTGCTCCCAGCCTTCCTCCTTATACTTCACCTGTTGTTATGCCTAGTGAGAGTCAGTACCATCATAACCAGCAACATCAGCGATGGCAGTCGACTTTTTCTTCACAAAGAGCGGAGAGTTCTGTTACCAGTAGTGGTACTAGCAACAATAATGGAAGAGGTGGTGGCCTTGCACGTCCCCCACAGCAAGTGCAGGGGTCTGTGGAAGAAGAACCAATTGCGGAGCAACAACAACAACAACAACAACAACAACAGCATCAGGAACCGCAGCAGGAGGTAGAGAAAGGGGAGAGTGGGGGAGACACCGGTTCCATCTAAAGTTTAATGTGCTGAGAAGAGCCCAGAGAGACTGTACATATAGTTAAAAAGAGAAAAGTGAAAATAAAGTTGGTAGAGAAAGAAAAAATGAAAGCGCTGTAGCAACCTAATTCAGTTCTTTTTTTTTGTCTGTTTCTTTATTTTACCACCTTGAGAGAGACAGGGTAAGAAGAAGAAAAAAAAATTCGAAAGACGGGCGAGAGCCCAAATAACAACTCAACGAGAAAACTAAACATAGCAAAAAAAATAAAAAATAAAAAATAAAAAAAGAAAGCAAAAAAAAAAAAAAAAATCTCACGAAAACTTTGAGTAAAGAAAGAGGATAGCGATGGATGATATACAGTGGTAAGCTGTTTTTATTGATTTGTTTTTCTTTACGAGTCACACGTTACTTCTCTTACCGCCCTTCTTTCACCCCCCTTATCCACGTTTTTCTGTTTTTTTTTTCTTGGCCTTCAAATCAGTGGTGCGTTTTTTTTTTTTTTTTGTTGCTTTATTGCCTTTCTGGTCTGCGTTTTGCATGTGACAACAGCGGGACGGTCTGTGTGGTATGTATATGTGTGCTTGCTACAGAGGACAGGGACTTCTTTTTTGTTGTATACTGTCCTTTCTTTTTTTTTTTTATGGAGGTGGGTGGGTGTCTGAGCGTGGGTCTCCAAGGAGAGGGAAAGAATCTGTGTGTTTGTCTGTGAGTGTGTAAGTGAGAGAAGATGAATGGAATAGCGCGAATATTGCATGTGTTCATGCATTTCCTTTACTATTAGTACAACTTCGCCTGTAGCAAAATGGGTGAGGCCACTGAGTCTCCCTTTCCCCACTTTACCCGAGTTGTGTGGGGAAGTAAGGAATGAAGTACAGGAGGTTCAACAACCAACGCCAGCTAGAAGAAAAAAGAAAACAAGAGGAAATGAAGAGGTAGAAAAAAAAAAAAGAGACAATGTGGTATATTAATCTTCCTCTTGATCAGACGTTTTTCCTCTATTATTGTTATTATTATTTATTACTATTATTATCATCTCCGATTGTGGGTGATGGAAATGCGCGGATTCGTACAGCCTTTCCGCCCGCCAGACTCTTTTACCTCCCTCCCCTCACTCCTCTGCATACCACTCCCTTCCACGTTTTTTTTTTTTTTTTTTTTGTTACTGATATGAGGCACGAAAATGCCTTGAAGATGATTTTACGCAGAACACGGTATTTCATGAGTTTTTTTTTTTATTCTGTTGTTCTCCCGACTGTTTCTTCAGTTTATTTTTCTATTTTCTGTTTTCCATGACTTTGGGTACGGCTACCCACTCCTCTTTTCTTCTCCCTGTTTCCTTCCTGCCCGCACCTGAAGTGACACCTTCGCTTTTTCTCTTTCTTTCTTTCTTTTTGTATTTCCCTCGTCTCCTGACAATGTGTATCTGTGGGAGAAACGGAGCACGCGCGCGCAGTTCACGCGAGCAAATACACACGGACACCGCTAAGGACGCAGGTACGCACGCAGCCAAGTAAGTAAGTAAGTGAGTGTGGTGACAGGAGTGTAAGGAATGGCAAAATCTACGCGGTCCAAGTGGAAGAAGTTGCACCGCCGACAGCGGGCGCAAGGCGTGGCCTCCGCAGTGGCGAAACGTGTGGAGCGCCTCGCCGGCAAATTGCATCTCGCAGCCCATGGTGGACTCAGCGCCGTGCCGATGGAGGATCCGGAGACACGCTTTCACTTTGTCAACCCCGTACTCGATCCAAACGTTCCGCACAACTGCAGCGGCCGAAACAACAACTACGAGGCCGTCGCGCGGGAGGCGGTGGACTTCACAAAACCTTTACGTCTCCCCGCCCCGCGGACGAACTTCTACGGTAGAAGCGATCCCAACGCGCCGCACCCAATGACGCTTCAGTACGAGGTGGTTAACGCGGATGCTCCCATTGCTGGACATGCACTCTCCGTCGAGGATGTTCAACGTATGGAGTCGCTGGCGCAGCAGGTAAACAATCAGACTAATAATACTAATAACAATAATGATAATAATGCTAATGAAGAGGAAGTGGAAGTTAAAGAGAGAATCCAAGATGATAACGAGGATGGAATGGAGGAATTTGTTTTGGGGTGCAATGACGCAGCTGAGGAGACATCAACGAATACCAAGGCTTTGCTTTTCGGAGGCCGTCATTCCGAAGTGAAGAAGAAGAGTAAGAAGGCGATGATGACGACAGAAACAGCAGCGTTAGGTTCAACTTCAGCAGAAGCCAAGGCCCCAAAGCGTATCACCAGTATGGAGAACCCCTCTAAGAAAAAAAATCGTGTGGTACAAGTCTCGGGAGACAAAAAAGTAAAGCGACTCTCTAATACCCCGAACACGGGCTTAGTGAAATCCGGTGCGAAAACCGTCAAGAGGTGAGGAACGGAGAATCAGCAAGTCAAGAGAGAAAGGAAAAAAAGAAGGGGAAAGAAGAGAGAGAGTGTGTGTGTGTATGTGTGTGTGCTTGTATACGAGAGAAATGAAGAAGAAAAGGGGTATTGGTTGTATGCGGCAGCATAGACTTTATTCCCATTTCTCTGTTCCTTCTATCACCGTAAAGAGTTTATGCATGGATGCGTGTAATTGATGAAAGAAAAAAGAGAACAAATGGAAGAGAAGAAAAAGAAAAAGAAAGAGTCATAAAGAGTTGTTCTTTCAACTCCTCATTAGCAATAATATAGCGATCGGGTGATCTTTTTGTGATATCCCGTATCGCTTGTTGCTGCCACTACTGCGCAATCCCAAGTTTTTCTTCTTTCTTTTTTCTCCTTTTACTATTTCTAACTCTCCTTGTCTCTCTCCTTGGTTTTTTTTTTATCTTGATTAATTCCTGCTTCTGTAATGACTAACAGGATTTGGAGAAAAAACAAGAAAGCGAGTGTGAACAGGCGAGTGAAACGTCAGGTGGAGTGGAAACAGACGTTTGACGTTTTTTCTTTCTTAGTTGAGTCAAGACTCAGTTGAGCCAGAAGTAGGGACAAGAAGAGAGGTCTGTTGAAAAGAAGAAAGAAAAAAAAAAAAAACAGTGCATTGTGACGCGGCAGAGACCCCCCGCGTCAATTTGACATCATATCCCCACTAAAACGCATACTCGTACCGTTTAAGCGGATAATCAGGAGAGACGCTACAATTCCCAAGCGTGAAGTTGCAGAAAGGCAAGGAAAAAAAAAAAAAAACTCGATTAACAAGGGAAAGGAAAAAAAAAAATTGAGTAGGAGCGAAACTGGTGTAACTAGAGAGGAGTCGGTTAAGGGATCCCTATTGTGTAGCGTGGCGAGAGAGGTCACCAATTAACTAGCTTTGGGGTGAAACTAAACGAAGGGAGCTCGACGCACGCGAAGAGGCTGGATTTCCCAACGCTCCTAAAAAGAGAACAAAACCAAAAAAAAAAAAAAAACGGAATCACACACAAAAAAAAAAGAGTGACAAAGTGAGGGGATAGAGAGAAAGAAAGCAGCAGAGAATAATAAAAAAAAGAGCACAAATAGGAAGGGAAAAGAGTCATATACCCGCATAAAAAAAAAAACATCATCAGCAATAAGTCCATCAAATGGGAGCTGTGATGAGTTGGTTTGATGGGCTCTTCGCCAAGAAGGACGCAACCATCTTAATGGTGGGACTTGATGCAGCAGGTAAGACAACTATTCTTTGGAAACTTAAACTCAACGAGGTCCAACAGACAGTTCCGACCCTTGGGTTTAATGTTCAAACGGTGGAGTACAAAAATGTAAAATTTCATTTGTGGGATGTCGGAGGGCAAAAGTTGCTACGCTCTCTTTGGAAGCACTACTATGAGGGTGCAAACGCCATCATTTTTGTTATTGACAGCAACGACAGGGATCGGGTGCGTGAGGCGAAGCAGGAGCTGGAAAAGCTACTACTCGAACCGTTGCTAGCAAAGGCGACTGTACTTGTTCTGTGTAACAAACAGGACCTTCCACACCGCCTAACGCCTGCAGAGTTGGTGGAACAACTCGGCTTCCGCGACACTAGCGAAAAAGGACTTGCCACCGCATTGCAGGGACGCCAGTGGTATGTCCAGGGTTGCTGTGCGCATACAGGTGATGGACTCTTTGAGGGTTTGGACTGGTTGTGTAGTCACCTTCCCGACGCCGAGTAAAAAAGGAGAAATGCCTAAATCAGATGCACCAGTCTCATTAACAATTGGAGATGGATACTTCTATGAAGATTTTTTTTATTCGTCAATTCCTACTTATTCCCATATATGTTTCCATACTCTCTTTATATCGCCTGCCCTATTGCCCAACATCGTCAGCGTACAAATGGAGAAGTGCTTTCTTATGTTGCGCCTAT
>NW_021639877.1:209441-230900 GCF_002087225.1 Trypanosoma theileri
CCAGTTCTAAGCGCCATTTTTGGTGCCTTCTTTGCCAAGGAGAGGGAAAAGAGTGATGCTTCTTGTTCTCCCTGTGGTCGACGGCACGACCCCGCGCAGGACCACCTCCTGAAACCGGTGTTTTACCTATCCGAGGTACTGGGTGTCGATGGTAGTGCGTTGGAAAGGGGAAACCCAGTTCATATTGAACACTGCCTTCGCGAGGACGGGTCCTGTTTCTGGAGCTTCAATACTGTACTGCGGCCGTGGGAATTGGGTCGTCCAGGTGCTCTGTACTCTTGCGCTGCCTGCTGGGGGCTTCTTCTTGACGTTGGTGGTGGTGGTTGCTGGCCGGTAATGGTAAAGCCAGGGATGCGCAAATACCCACTGGCAGCACTGCGTCACACCTTGGTACAGCGAGGGTATCGCTGGACGTGTCCACTGGAACGAGAGGGTGGGTTGCGCGTGTGTTTCGGTACATCTAGTTCGCAAGCAGCAAGATATTTTGGTGTAGCAACTGATTCAGTGTTGTCGGAATGTTTGGTTTTGTCTCTTTCAGGTTATGTTGATATGTTTCTGGAACGGTATGAGACTGATGCGGCTTCGGAGGATGGAGCGTCGTTGAGGTCTGCACCTGTTTTGATACGTCGTGGTGTGTGGAAACGACAGGTTTTGGATGAGAATCTACATCTTATTCCAGACGACTTTTTCTTGAGGTTTTCTACAACGCCACACTGCGAGCCTCCTGATTTTGTTGCAATTATGCGATGGGTACTTGCTGTTATGGCGGAGTTAGGTCCTGAAGAAGTGTTTATCGAAGACGCTGCAGGTATCCTTCTGTGATTAGATATGAAAGGTTAGTTGCAAGGGAAAACGAGTATGTGTTTCGGGATGTGTTGCTTAGACTACTGAATGGGAATAAAAAGGAGGCAAATAGAAAGAGTAGTTAAATTTTTGTTTTTTTTTTCGGTTTCAGAGATGATGATGATGATGATGTCAGTGTATTTTTTTTTTTTTTGTTTCTATATTTTTCATGATAGCTTACAGGCGTGAGAGTTTGATTTGTTGCTAATAATAAACTATCAGTGCAAAGGAGGAATAATATATATATATATATATATATATATATTTAAAACGAGAATTTGAAGCCTATAATAGTGAGTTAACAAAGGAAAAAATGGCAGGTAAAGAAGACTCAAGGGTTACAGTGGATTACACTTGTGACAATCCCCTTTTCGCCCTTTCTCCATTAGATGGACGATATAAGCGTAATACTACTTCACTACGCGGTTACTTTTCTGAGTATGCTTTCTTCAAGTATCGTGTGCGTGTCGAAGTAGAGTACCTTGTAGCACTCTGTAAGGAGGTACCGGCAATAATCCCTCTCCGTGATGTCAGTGATGCTCAGTTGCAGCAACTCCGAGAACTCGCAGTGAACCAGTTTTCCCTTGCTGATGCGGAGGAAATTAAGAAGACTGAGCGTGTGACAAATCACGATATCAAGGCGGTGGAGTATTTTTTGAAAGAGCGCATGAACAGCTGTGGTCTAGGGCACTTGTCTGAATTTGTGCACTTTGGCCTTACTTCACAGGACATCAACAACACCGCAATTCCAATGATGCTTCGAGATGCAATGACATCAGTATACCTTCCAGGTCTTGATGGCGTTATTTCTGCACTGGAAAACAAACTCAGCGAGTGGGATGTACCGATGCTCGCACGCACACACGGTCAACCGGCATCACCGACGAATCTGGCGAAGGAGTTTTTGGTGTGGATTGAGCGACTGAAGGAGCAACGTCGTCATATTGTTGAAATCCCTACCACAGGCAAGTTTGGCGGCGCAACTGGAAACTTCAACGCACACCTTGTGGCATACCCATCAGTGGATTGGCGTGCTTTCGGGGATTTGTTTCTTTCTAAGTATTTGGGACTTAAAAGACAAAAGTATACAACACAGATTGAACATTATGATAATTTGGCTGCCTTGTGTGACGCTTGTGCACGGGTTCATGTTATCCTTATTGATCTTTGTCGAGACGTCTGGCAGTACATCTCAATGGGGTTCTTTCATCAGCGTGTAAAAGCGGGAGAAGTTGGTAGCAGTGCAATGCCGCACAAAGTGAATCCAATTGACTTTGAAAATGCAGAAGGAAATTTATTTTTGGCTAATGCTATGTTAAGCTTATTTTCATCTAAATTACCTATATCACGCCTTCAGCGTGATTTAACCGATAGCACCGTACTTCGCAATTTGGGTGTACCAGTTGGACACGCTTGTATCGCCTTTTCTTCTATTTTACGGGGTCTTGATAAGTTATTGGTGAGCCGTGCGACAATTGAGAAGGACCTCTCCAATAATTGGGCAGTGGTGGCAGAAGGTATTCAAACTATTCTTCGCCGCGAATGTTACCCAAAGCCATACGAAGCTCTAAAGGATTTGACGCGTGGTAATCAAGATGTGACAGAAGAGACAGTACATAAATTTATTATGGGTCTTACTGGTATCTCAGAGGATGTGCGGCGTGAACTGCTATCCATTACACCTTTCACTTATGTGGGGTACGTCCGCCCGCACATGTAAATTTTGAAGAATGGATACTGCTCTAGTGAGCACTGCAGAAACAAAATACGAAAAAATGTAGGATGAAAAAATTAGGGGAAAAAAAGCAGGTAAAGAGATAAGAAGAAAAAGAAAGAGAAGATACCATGTTTTTGTTTTTCCTGGTTGGGTGTCCCACTCTCTATCCTCTTTCTTCTTAAATTGATCTTGCCTTCAAACGTCTTCATTTCTACTGATTTTTTTTTTTTTTTAAATCTGAAACTATCTCTTTTCGAACGCACCAAATCATTTTCTTTGTAAGAAAAATGTGATATTGGGATGCATGCTCGTATGGTGTAAGTTCCAGTGGAAAGGAATGAGTCTGCAAACATTTATAATGCATATATATATATATATGCTTTTTTCTGTATTCATGCTATTTTTCTCTCTCTTATTATTGCTATAATTCTTTCGTTGCTTCTTCCCTTTTTTTTTTCTTTTTTTTTATCAATTACTTTCTTTGTAAGAGAGGGAGAGAGATAGGATTAACTTAAATAATCATACTCGAGGATAAATTGAACAGAATTTGAGAATGCCATTTGTGAGTAAGGAGGGAGAGAATAATTACGCGATGGTTCCTCGCGAAGTGGAGGATGTCTCAGCCCCACCGACGGAGGTGGGTTTTCTTGACAATGCCAGCATCTTTTCCGACTCCGTGGATCTCGACGCTGAGAAGAAGCGGGTTGCTGACGATATTCAAGAAGACCAACACGATCAGCCATACGAACAGCAAGAAGCGCTTTCACGCGGAGTTCACAGTAACGCTGATACAGCTTCCGTAAGGAACGGCAGTGTTGAAGTATCGACTGAGCAGCAACCAAAGGCTGCCATTAAGCCACGCCACACACCATTGTCTGCGCCAGTGCAATGGGAACCCATTTCCCTTGCTGTACCAGAGGATGACCCAAATGATGAATTTGACATTGGTACAGCGAAGAAACCAGTGTTTGGGCCTTCGACAGGCACTAAGGAAAAATATGTCTTTGTGAATGGTGAACCCGATCTAAAGGGTGAAGTGGTCTCATGTTTTGAAGAACCAGGACTACTCTACCGCGTTGTGGACAAGTCAAACAAGATTTGGGCCTTCTATAATGACAGCCTTTCCTTCGAGGTACATGTCTCATGTACTTTTGGTAAACACTCAAAGATTGAAGCGTTAGAGAATACTACAATTCATCGTGATGAGAATGGCAATTTTATTGCTGAGGTTGTCGTTTACCCAGCTGAGACAGAGTTCTTTGTCAAGGGATTTGTAAATGGATTCAGCAGCCGAATGCGTGCATTACCGATATCAGATGAGTACCTTTCTGAGTGTCAACAATTACAGTTTACCAACGTTGTGGAAGTTGATATGAACTATGTAAAGGCTCTTGTTGGTGATAATACCGATGCCACCAAGGCATTGGAAGAATGTGTAAAACATAATGTACCTTTTGTGGATATGGAATTTCCACCAATACAGCTTTCCATTGAAGCAGGTGCAAAGAGGCCATTAAAGCTGCTACCTTGGTTTCGCCCTCAGATGTATTTAAACCCAGCCCTTGTCGACCAGATCCGACTCTTCCGCAAAGAAATTGTACCTGGCGATGTTCGACAAGGGGAACTTGGTGACTGTTGGTTTATGTGCGCCATTACAACTCTTGAAGAGCACCCAGAAATGGTTCAACGTATGTTTCGTCACCCACAGGGTGCGGAAGTGGCTCGTGAAGAGCGGGCTGTTGGTGCCTATCGTGTGACACTTAACAAGAATGGACTTTGGAACAGCGTAATTGTTGATAATTATTTACCTGCTCTTGGGGGCAAACCAAAATTTGCCAGCAGTACAGATCTTTGTGAAATGTGGCCTTCAATTCTTGAGAAAGCTTATGCGAAATTGCATGGTAGCTATGGAATGATACAGTCCGGTGATCCTGTTCATGCCCTCACCGATATGACAGGGTGCTCTTCTTCCCGTTTTGATGACGCCTTCAACAAGGCAAAAGAGGACGGTGGAAAAGAATTCTTCCGGGATTTGCTACAACTACATAACTCTGGGTACCAGCTCTTGTTAACTACCCCTGGAAAGGCTCCAGCTTTTCTTCTTGGGACTGATACACATGCCAATGCTTTCAGTAATGAACCTGAGTTGGAAAAGCTTCTCGGAGGAACCGGTCTTATTCCCGGACATGCATACACTGTTGAAGAAATTTACCATTTCCCTGATGAAGGTGACGTAAGATTGATGAAGATTCGCAATGTTTGGGGATCTTGCAAAGAATGGAATGGACCATGGTCTACTGGAAGCAGTGAGTGGGAATCGCACCCCAATGTGGCGGTGTCTTGCAATTATGAAAACACTGATGATACAAGTGTTTGGATGGATTGGGAACACGTGTTGCAGTTCTTCATTGGTGGTGGTGTTCACTTCCTTAACGAAGCGTATGACTACCGTGTCCCAATAATCTTTGCCGACTGTCGTCCATCACTTGTCATGGAAGTGAGTGTGGATAGCCCGGTGAGGGTTTGCGTTTCGCTATCCAATGTTGACCATCGTGGACTCTACACAGAGAACCAAGACGATGAATCTCGTGAATATCCACCACTGATGATTTCCATCTCTTCTACACACCCCGACCAGGAGGGCGTACATAAAGTCATTCAAAACTCCTCCGTGGACCCCGCGAACCCGTCGCCGGACAAGTGGACTTTCATGCAGGGACGTGATGTCAGTATGTTCTACGAACTCACACCAGAGCAGTCCCCATATCTCATTATCCCACGCATGATGGAGACGGAAGAAACCACACACGGCAGCAAGGCGTGGTTCACAAGCCTGCAGGGCAAAATCCACCCGCTGCATTTCGTCAACTCCCATCCAAGCGAGGGCAACGTGGCGGAGGTGCCGGTTGTGTTGGGCCTCCGCTGTGAGCAGCCGGTGGGCGACGGTGGTGTCCGCGTGGACTTCCGCCGCCTCGAAGACGACAACGTTGTGTTTGAGAACTTCCCAAAGTTCCCAGCCGATACAGTGGCAGTGGAGGAGGCGTACTACCAGGTGCGGACACCCACACCAGGATTCGCCGTCGAGAAGGTGGGTCCATCCCTTTTCTGAACAGAGCCGCTCTCTACGGATTAAAGCAATATGCATACATGCATACACACACACTACTATATTATATATGAAAAATGAAGAGTGTGTCTTTTTTTTTTTTTCGGACGAGCAAAAATAAAAAAATATCTTTGACAGCAATTATTAACAACAGTAGCAATCAAATGGTGATGAAAAAGGGAAAGAAAGAATTTCTGCTGGGGGTGAAGGAAAAAAAAAAAAAAAAATAAGCAAAAAAGAAGAAGAAATAGGTGAAAATGTAGAAAAAGAAAATGAATGTATGAGAAAACTCCAGAAAAGAACACTTTCTCTCTTATCACCTCTTCCCCTCTTTATATTTTTATATCTCTTTTTTTTTCGTCTGCCAGGGCGATTTTTTGTAATAACCAGATATGCACACAATGATAGATGGATGGGGAGGAAAATATGTTGTGCAACTATATCGAATGATTGGTTATGGGTATAACATAAAAAAAGAAAAAGAAAAAAATGGTCATCGTTGTCAATAATAGGGTTTGTTTTTCACTGTTTAGCACTCATTCTTTCCTCTCTCTTTTTTTTTTTTTTCAGTGTACCCTTTCTGTTTTTTTTTTTTTCATGATGAACTTTGTCATTAGAGGAGTAAACGAGTAGACTAAATGTCTACTAAACACCACATTATCTACCTTTTTGCAACATCACATTTCTTTTGTATGTGTGTATGTATGTGCTGTTGATGATGGTTTCTGGTGTTTTTTTTTTGTTTTGTTTTTTTTACTATTCTTTGGTCTCCGTCTCTCACCTTTTTTGTATGTGAGTAGAGTTTACCCACTTAGAGAATCGTGGGTAAACAATTGTTTCTATTGATTGATTTATTTTAGAAAGAAAAAGAAACCAAAAGCAAAAAAAAATATAATAGACAAAAAGAAAGGAGCAGTTTTTTTTTTTTTTTTTTTACTTCTTTCTGTATCTCCTGCACACTGTGAAGCATCCTATCTGAAAAAGACATCAACAATCAAATATGTCTGTGGAGGGAGCACACTGTTAAAGGAGCGAAGTGCAAGAAAAAAAAAAAGCAAAAACAAATAATGTTTTTTTTTTTTTTTTTTTTTTTTTTTTTTTGTGGGAGGGAGGGGCAACGTTAGTGAAATTAAGAAACTCTAACCTTGTCAGGCTTTTCTTCGTATCTTTTTATATCGGGTTTGCCCTTTTTTTTCATCTCTGTGTACATACGTTAGATATCTACGCAATATGTACGGTTCTAGGGAAAAAGGGAACGTGTCGAATTTTTGGTGACTCTGTATTTCTTTTCTCTTGGTTATTACTTTTTTTATATATATGTATGTCTTTTTGTTCTTATATAGGTTGTTTTTGTTCATTTTTTTTCTTCCGTTCTTCTGTTTTTGTGGTATGAGTGTATTGGACCGTTGATGGCTGATTCCTTATTAATGCAGAGCTACAATGCGTATTGCGGTGGTCAAGGGTTTCACTGGATTCTTCTTATTTCTTCTTTTCTCTTTTTTTGTCCATCTTCTCTTTCCTTTTTTTTTTTTTGCCCCGCTTGTGGATATGAAGAGGGTAGCTGAAGGTTAGAGAGGGAGTGTGAAGTGGAGAAGGTGTGTGATATTCCTTTAGTAAAAATAAGGAGAGAATATCGAAAGAAATTGTTACATCTCTTTTTTTTTTTTTTTTTAAAGAGTTATTCTTGGAAAAAAACGGAAAATAATAACAATAGTGTTTGTTGTTATTTTAACGTTGGTAACGAAGAATACAATTAAAAAAATAAGAAGATAGAGTCTAATTTAGTAAGATTAAAAGATCATTTCCTTCTTCCTTTCATCTTATTGCATATCACTGGTGTTAGGCAGAGTGAGTGTTCCGTTTATCGACCATGATACACCACTGCTGCAGTTTCTTGGTGAGGCCGCTACTGCTTCTGCTGATGTTATTGATGATGTTTGTAGTTGTGGTAGTGGCTGAACGTGACGTACGAGAAGAATCCTCTGGACTTTCTTGTCCGGTTGGATGGACATCGTCTCCATTGTGGTTAACTCCAAATGATAACGCAACGTGGTGTGTAAAACCACAAGCGTCTCTAGTAACACCACTCGAGGTAGACGGGGCGTGTAAACATATATTTGATGTGGATTCACCACGTGATAGTAGCGGAAATGTATACACAAAATTAATACCCCAAGCAGTTTCTATTTACTCTGAAGAACAGAACACCTGGCTACAACAACTGTTGGCCCCATTTTCTGTTCAAATGGGTGAACTAGTGCTGCTCGGTGGTGCAGCAGGGTTTGGTGATATAACTTGGCACCATTATAGTGGCACCATAAATGGTACAGCACCCCTTTACACACATTTTGCCCCTTCAGTAAATTGGCAAGATAGAAGTGGATGTATTGCAATGCGACAGGATGGATTCTGGGATCTGGTCGATTGTTTGTCCCCGAAGAGGCCCTTTGTCTGTGGGGTTTTCTTAAACATAACCACTGATAACAATTCTACAGGTAATGATAGTAATAACTCTGTCCCGACAACGCAGCCACCCACAGAAGTAGTTCCTGATGATACTCCTAAACCAACTAGACCTCCCGTACCATATCCACCATTGGAATGCTTGAATGGGTGGTCACCATACTACGACAAATGTTATCGCCTCTTTACAATGTCAAGAGAAACAGAAGAAGAAGGTATGAGTCAACAGGAAGCTAGACAATACTGCGAGGCAATAAATCCTCATATTACCCTTACTGCAATATTAAACGAAAATGAGGCTTTATTTGTTGATCATCTAGTGCAAGAATGGGCGAAAGATCATCTTGAGAGTTTATCTGTAGTTCAAGTCTTTATTGGTGGTATTTTTACCTCATATGGTTCAGTAGGTGTATGGTATGAAGACTCCCTCTGGTATGATGATAGGGATTTTGCTCTTACTTTCCCTTCGAGTCCAACCTGGCCCACGCCTACTAATAATTTATTCTCCAATTGGGATATTGGGGAACCAAGTATGTCTTTTGGCTGTGTTGCTGTCCTTCCCAATAGCACATGGCGTGCGGTGGATTGTCGATTAACCTTACCTTTTGTGTGCTCATACCTTAACGATGGATCTGTTACCGTAGAGGAACCTACTGTGATGCCGAATGACACCTCGGATTCTTCCGAGAATGAGGAGACTACTACTAGTACTACTACTACGACCGCCGCTCCCACCCCACCGCCGAATTTCTTATGCATGACGGACTGGACGTACTTTGCTCCTACTCACCGCTGCCATCGTATCTTCAACGACCGTAGTATTGCCGCAGCGGATCTCGAGCAGCATTGTGAAGATCTCCTCATCGCCACAGCCGCCCCTGCCGACGCCGTGCATGCCGCCACCATCACAACCGTCGAGGAGAGCGCCTTCGCTGGTCGCCTCGTCGCTGCCGCCGGCCTCCCGCGGGCACTCATCGGCGTATCGTACACCGCCGGTGGACTCGCCGGGCTCTTTCTCGACGGCGTCACCGACTGGCGGCCGAACCTCGCGGCGAGTCTCTGGGCCCCCGGTCAACCCGCACGCGAGAGCGGCTGCGTCACCGTCGGACCAACAGGCGCCTGGGCACACATTCCGTGCGGCGTACCCGTTCCAGCGTATGCATGTACGTACCACGCCGGTGACGTGCAGCCACTGCCGGAACCGCAGCCGCAGCCAGAGGAGACCCCCATACCCGTCCCAACAACTTCCACCGAAGCCCCGGGGAGTGAGGAGCTGCCGCTGGAAACACGCATCACTTCACTCGCAGGTGCAGGCCACTTGATGGTGGCGGCCGGTACCGTAGGCATCTACACCGTGGCAGGTAACGGTGGTCCGACAGATGGACTCTTGCTGATGTTTGCACCCGACCTTTCAGAGGAACTGGCAGGTGTTGGATGGGGGATGAAAACTGTACACCAATCACCATGTGGGAGTTACAAGAAAGAAGAGTATATTTTTCCTGTGATGCAAGGAGTGGTGACGGTGTCTCACCCAAACGAGACGATGCGGGGTCGCGTGTGTATCTCCAAAGACGGATTACGCTACGTACCCGCAGGTAATATAACCTTTGAAGTTGTGGATGTGCTATTGCGTGGTTTTATTCCCCTTTCACCGGTGATTGAAGAGGAAGAGGGAAAAGAGGCAGAAATAGCTAAAACTAGGATAAGTAATACATATGAGAGCAAGAGATCTGACGTGGAAAGTAAAGAGATTGGAATTTCATTAGGATCTACTGGTATGTTGCAACCAGTATTTTATCAAGGTAGCTATCAAACGACAGCCAAAATTCGATACTTCCGGTTTTCATCTTCTGCAGATTGTGAAAGTAGTCGTTACAATCTTTTTGGAGAAAATCTTACCCTTGTTCAAAATGGAGAGAAACACCTCGTTATTACATACCAGGTTGCTGATGTGGTTCCAGTTGACAAAAGTAAACTTGAGAGGTTACATGATCCTTCATTTGATGAAGAACAACCACCCACGGAGTTTTTCGTATGCGTTTCTGTTTTTAAAAATACTACCGAAGTTTCTATGTCTTCTCTCACTATGGAAGGAAATGATACCGATAGCCCTTTACAAACTTCATTCTTTAATTCTAATCAGGATGAGGTAAACTACGAAAAAAATGAGGATATAGAAGGCATAACTACCCAGTCTATCGATGGAAAACCACTTTGGATTTACACAGTAGTTCCAAATATACGAGTGTATATAACCCCACCACATGTTGTGATTCGTGGTATGTGGGGTCTTTCTCCCGCTATGCGTGATGACATTGATACTACTATTTTTCCGCTATCTGTGGCATCGAAAAAATCAATTGTTGTGCCTCAGTTCTCATCACCTATTATTGTATTTGATAGTGAGGGATTACGAGAGGGGATGACATTCTTGTTATCTCAGAAAGTTGGGGAATGTTCTCGTGAGCAGTTAGTGCTGCATCGTGACCCAAGTAATCCTTCAATACCTGATACATTGGATACGATGATTGCTATTAGTACATTGAATGTATCTACAAGAACAACTACAACTACTACAAGAACTGCAGATAATAATACTGGTGTTACCCGTGACAATTTTGTTGCATTTATTCAGTTGAATTTAAATCATACAGGAATGTGGGGTACAAACGTCAGTGAAGATATTCAAACATGGCAGGTTTGTTTTGCATATACCCCACTCTCACGTTTTATCCCTCTTTCAAAAATGACTATAGTAGTTCAGCGTGCCAATATTTCTTCTATCACAGCTCATGATGGAAATGACAACAGTGTGAGCAGTGACGTTTATCGACAACTGAAAATCGGTGTGGGTTTCAGTGGACTTTTAAAGTTGTGGGGTCTTGAAGTGAGTATGTGGTCACCAAGCACAATTAGTACTACCGAAATTGCTTTTGCAATGGCTCCCCCAGGAAATGCAGCTATTTCTGATCCAAAGTTTCAATGTAGTAACTCGTCTCTTTTCTACGGTGATCGTACTTTTAACATTGTTTTGCCGCGTAACACTGCTATGGGTATTGGTCGAACCTCATTCACAGAAGAGATAACACATAATGTATTCCAGGAAGATCAAAATGATAATCAAGAAGCAGCTGCTGTTATAATTCCTCCGGGGTTTCTTCGGGAAGAAACTATGCGCCGTATGCGTGTTTGTTTATCTTTGCCTTTGCCATTTCAGAGTGACAGTCGTGTTTTCCATCCTACCAGTGTTACTCTTGATGTCCGACCTGTTGAAGTGCATTTTATCGGATCCTATGCGGCCAGTTTTCCTACTTCTGCATCACAGGATCGTTTGACGGTTGTAGAAGTTGCTGAAAATGTGAATGATCTAGTGTTGCCAATTACTGGCTACGGGTTAAGAGACGACATGATGTTATTCCTTTCAGAGGAACGCTGTTACCCGAGACTTGGAGAGGGGGATGGAAATGATGAGAGCGTGTGGGGATATGTAAACCGCATTAGTCGTATGAACTTTACAATTATGCGTTTTTACGACGTACCACCAAACTTCCAGCAAGTGGGATCTTTGCAAGGTTCGGCTAAAGCGGGTGATGTTTTTATTACACTTAATACCTCCCATACGGCACCTATGATAGCAGATCATGTGTTTGGAACATCCCGTAATCCTCTTTTTATGTGTCTCTTTGTACCATCTACGCATCGTGCGGTGTATCCACTCCCATTCAAGTTTGTTGTACGTCCACCTCGTGTGACTTCTATTCGCATGGCACACCAGTCCTCTGAACAGGAGGAGAAAGAGGAAAATACCACCGTGGTAACAACAACTAAAGGAAGAAGTGAATTACAAGATTCACCAGTATTGATGTATGCATCATTTGTTGATCTTGTTGTAGAAGGGTTCGGATTAAATGATGAAGAGACAGTTTTTGTACCCGCAGTTAATTGCAGCAACGCTACAAGCTTTTTATGGCGAAGTCCAGTCCGTACTTCAGGAGTTCCGTCAATGGTATCTAATCCTTTTGGTAACTCTGCTCATGATTCATCATCCGTATTGTCACGTTATGTGAATCCCCTGACTTCTATGTCTTCGTGGTTTCTATCACTCTCACAGGCGCACACGACACGTATTGGAGCAATAGATCCAGGGAATGGTATTGTTGATCGCTTCCAGTGGTGTGTGCGATACAGAGATGTTGATGCGTTTGAGACTGGTCGTAGTAGCAGTAGTAGTAGTAGTAGTACTAATAGTAATAGTAGCAATAATTATAATCAATATGGTAATAATATTGGAGATCATACAGGTGACCGCGCATCCACGTTAGCAGAAGATGATTATGATTGGAGAAGAGGTTTCGTACCAACAGGCATTCCATGTCGCCTTGTCATACCTCCCGCAGATGGATTTCTCTTCGGAAACAGTACGACAAAACACATTACACTCAAAACACGTCACCCAACATTAGGACATTGGGAAAAGATTCAACTGGTTGGCCCTCTTATCGATCATACAACTGCATTAGGGAATCCACTATTTATGTTTCTTGCTGAAGAGCTTGTTCCATGCAAAAAACTCAAAAATTACTTTATCAACACAAATGATTCAGATCGTTTTATTGTGTCGGTAAATGGCTCCACTGTTATTTTACCAAAATTGTTGACCAATACTGGAAGGTTTAAACTGTGTGCCAGTGCCATTTATCCTGAGCGACGCTCTTCAGAGGAGGGGACCGAAATGGCGTTACAATTTTTTGAACTTAAAGGATTACGCATAGATTTGGTAGAACCTGTTTACGCGGTCTTTTCGTTGAACGGCTCTGAGTACGTTAACGTGGAGCAAGGACAAGAGTGGACCCTACCGATAAGTGGATCAAGTATCTCTAACCGATCTATTGTACGGTTCCGGTCCCTAAACGCAAATTGTAGCACTCCTATGCCTGATGGATTGGATGATGTGATTGTGCGTGATGTCTTTGAAGGACTGAAACTTTTTGGTGATATTGTTTCGCCTTCAGAGCCAAATGAAGGTGAAGGGGAGGTTGGCAGGCGTCATTATATTGTACTGGAACGTGATTTTATTAGAGGACTTCCAATACAGAAATATAAATTATGCTTCAAACCTGATCGTTCCACAGAGTGGTTGACCTCTGGTGTAGTATTAGATGTACACGAGCATGTTCGCCATCCCACACGATATAATTACTTTGCTGATGATGGAAGCGAGGATATTGTTTCTGTAACAGCACTTCCACCCACAAAAGTTGCGCTGGAATGGCTCACACAGGAGAAGGATACAACAAATATTGTGGGTGCTATTGCCCGTGAAGTGGCAATGGCACTCTGGTGTCGTGGTGGTGCTGTAACAACAGAGAGTAGAGATAATAATAATAATAATAATAATACGACAGTAGTATCTTGTGGGAGTTGGAGGCGGGTGATGTTCGTACGCCCCCTGGACGATGACAGAAATCCGTGTTTTGTGGATTATGAAGCTGTGCAGTCAGACATTGTACGTGGTCCGTATGTACTCAATGACGGTATTCTCACTATTCCTCGTGATGTAAGTCGAAACGTTAGTTTCTATCCCAACACAACACAACCGTGGATTATGTGTCTGGAGACCGCACCAGAGAGATGGCGGGAGCCAATTAACCCTTTTGTACAATTACAGTTTACACCACCATTTCCAGTAGGGTTCCGTCATCAACCTGATGATTCTAGCAACAGTTCTGCGACTTTCTTTAAACAGATGAATCCAGAAGTTATCACAGATGCTAACCGTATTGATGCGGAAGGTAATACTACACTGTTTTTACATATGGAAGATGCGAGTAAAGTATTTTACTTGAATGGTTATGGTATTCAGCGTGGTTTTAAGATACGTTTTGGGTTACATTGTGATGAAAAAATTAATTCTCAAGATTTAAATGAAAATCAAACAATAGAAGATGTAATTTGGCGAATGCAAGGTCTAAACAACACACTTCTCTATCAAGTTCCGCTAACTATTGAGGATGATCATGGTGTATTTCTTATCCCTTCCACTCACTTCACCCATTTAGAGGAGAAAACACCGATGTGTCTTTCAAGTGATAATGGTACTTCTTACATGATGACAAATCTTTCATTAGTGGTGCTACCATCACAATTGCGGTATGATGTACCCCAAGATGAGTCTCATGTATCTGAAGTTGCATTTCAACACACACTCGTTGTTCCGCGCTTGAGTAAGGGAACAGTAAACCTTACCGATATTTATATTGACAACGGTATTAATAAAACAAATAATACCAATTCTAAAATTACTATTTTTAAAGTTGGAACACGTGTAATGTTATCTTCTGTTTGTTATGAAAATCGTGAGCAACTTCCCATAATTATTGTAACAACACCAAACTTAATAACACTTACAGAAACACACACTAGTGTTGCTAATAAATACCGATTGCATATATGTATTGGTACTGGAAATAATACATATAAAGATAATGAAATAACTACTTTAGGATTCCTACCGTCTGGTCTCTATTTTCGTGTATTAGATGTTGCTGTGACATCTATTGCATTACACAAGACTATTCCAAACACTGTTGCAGAAGAAAATGGTGTTCATCATCTTATTGTTCGTCGCAGTACCGAGTCTATGCTCCTCGATGTTACGATAGAGCGAAGTACAGCTGACGAGAAGACTAGTAGTAATAACATGAGAGAAGTATCCACCTCTACGCCTAGCATAGAAGAGCGATATATCGATATGTTAGACACTCCTGGTGCATTGGCACTTTTCCGTTTGGCAAAATTCCGTCTAGGAAAACCTTGTGTTATGCCAGATCCAGAGGAGAAGGAAGCTACGGTTAATCTTCTCACTGCTGTAACTGCTACCTTTGTAAATGACACTTTAAGTGTAGCGACACAAGATGGGACCTCGGTAGAAAATGTTGTGTTGCCCCTTCATACAGCGAAGACAGAGACAGTAGAACCTTGGGCATCTTCCTCTTTGTGTTTCTCTGTAGATGGCGGTCGTCATTACCTTTCTGTTGGTATTTCTTACGTTTCGGTGACATGGGCGCCAACATTACGTGTGCAGGTTCCTTTAAGGGACGAGGATGATGATGATAATAATAACGATAATGAAGAAGAAGAAGGAGAAAAAGAAAACTCTCTGGGAAGGGAAATCAAAGGTGGTGATTACCCAGTTCTCTCCACAGTTATTCATTTATTTGAACAGGAAAGTCTTTATGGTAAACTTGTGGATATACGTTACAATGACTATTCCTCTTCCATTAAGGATACACCACTAAATCGATACTTGGGTAGTTTTACAGCAGATGCTCTTTGGTCTGGTTTCTTGGAGAATGCTGGGTTTGCGGTTGGTGGTGAAGTTTATCTCTCGGCTTCAATGGTAGAGAAGAACGAAGAAAAAGAAGAAGGTGCCGAACTACGTTTTTCAGTGAACTACCGCCACCGAGATATTGCTACAGGATTAACCATGCAAGTAAAACCCATGGCTCTTCGTTGTATAGGGGAAGTACCAACTACTTTTCAGCAACTTCATCCTCAGTCTAATGGATGGCTTCTACCCATTGCGAATCCATGTGCCCGCAGTATTCAGGCTGGTACAACTGTGAGACTTGTTGATGTGAATGCTGTTTCTTGTGATGCCTCTGAAGTGTTTGACCACAAATATGTCTTTGATGGTATCTTGATGAAACCACGAGAGTGGTCAGGTCTCAAGATAACCCCAACGGCGGCGCTTCAACTTCCACCGGCTTTGCGTTACGTTCCAGATGGACAATACAAGGTCTGTGTGAAGAAATATATTCCTTACCATCTCGGTAAGGGGGTAATTTTTATGGATACACCTTTGAAAATAGAAATAACTTCATCTTTTATTGTGAATGAAGTTGGTTCAATACAACATGGAGCACTTGCTGCGTTTATGGGGGCTGAGTCAAATTTTGCATTGCGTGGATCTGTTGTACCTTTTATAAAGGATATTCGTATCGCCTTTGTACCGATAATATTAACAAGAAATAATATGAATACTGTAGCTACAGAGTGTAGAAGAGGTCTTCAATGGGGTTTAAAAAATAAAAATGCTAATGCAACGTCCTTGCCAATTCTGTGGAAAAGGTCCAAATCTTTTTCTCTCCATTTGGATCCAGAAGATCTTATTTCTCTTAAGAATCATACTACATACCGTGTATGCTACAGCGTTGATGGTGGTCTTAGCTTTCGTGAAGCTGGAGATGCGCCACCATTCCTGTTGATGGTAAACCTTTATCCTACTCTCTTGGGTATGTTGACTACGAGGCATAATGTTTATAATCCTAATATGGTGACACCTTCTTCTTTGCGTCTGGAACGTTTCTTTACTCATGACATATTATCTATTCCTGTTTCATCATATACATCACCTGCAAAAGTGGTTTTATTTGAAGATAGACCACCTAGCTACTATTACAATGCAAGTATGTGTTTTGTTGGAAATGGTATTGGAAAAGGAAGTGGTCGTGGGGCAGCTGGTGCAGTAAAGGCATTAGCTGTTGCAATTCTTCGAACTGATATTTTTGGACATGTCTGTAATGGGAACAATTTAACATCTATGATTAAAGCAAATGAGGAGGTACATCCAAGCTGGGGTGATTATATTCTCAATCCATTAGCACTTCCAGTGTTTGTTGTGAATGCACGTAGCGGATGCCTTTGGGAGTATACTTCAGATAATAACACTAGTAACAGTATGGGGAGTAATGATGAAGATAGTAGTAGTAGTAGTAGTAGTAGTAGTAGTAGTAGTAGTAGTAGTGTGTTACGACATGATTGGTTGGCTCACACTGCCGCACTACGAGCCGCAGGAGGACTCAATATGCAGGCAATAATGCAGAGAGCGTCAACTGCAGAGGAGCGTTCTAGTCGGAAATCCACTTCGTACCTTGTGTGTACATCTATAGATGGTGTCCATTTCTACAGTGCCAACACACCACTTCAGGAAGAGAACAAGAGCGAAAATAGTACGTGGGAGCCGTTTCTCTCTTCACTGACAACTAAAATACCACGTGAAGCGGCAGCACCATTAGAGAATGTTAGTCGTCTACCTCTCGTAATACGTCTAGATGAAGACATCAGCGGTTCATACTATGTACGTGATTTGGCTGTTATTGTTACTCTTGTCGTACGCCCGAATCTGATGACTGTTCATGACTCTGTGCGATTGGAGGGAACCCAAGAAGCACTTGAGCGCTTTCAGAGAAAAATTGCACAACTACTAGAGGTGGATCCCACTATCGTTGTGGTGCGCTTAGAAGATCGTGGTGTGGTCTCTGCTTTAATCAACGCTAGGGATGAAGAATGGGTGAAATACCCAACCTACACACTTTCTCTGTCCCTCCTGACAGACGTGCGTTCTTCTACTAACGATTTAAGCGCAGAGGAACAAACAAAAGATATCACACCGTTGCCAGAGTTGCTGCTACGTTACGTTAAGTTGCTGGGTGACAACAATACACAGAATTCTCTCTTCTCAACTCTGCTGAATCCTGGTGTTTATGAGAGGGGGCTCGCTAGGGTGTGGGCACCGTATGTGAACTTTACTTTTGGCACTGGGGATGATTTGCATGCAGCACTTCTGCATCATAAGAGCAAATTACCTAAAATGCCCGTCGAGGAGTTGGCATGGCGAACCCGCTTTGCCGCCGTCCCACACGACACCCTCGTCGCTGATAACATCCCTGATGAGTCATCAAAAGACTCAACAGCAGGAATACCCTTCTGGACACTGTTACTACTTATTGTGCTGCCTGTCGGCCTCATTGTGGGATTAATACTTGGATGCAGGCAGCGCGTTCAGTTCCAACAACCAGGGAAGGATCAGGGAAGGAAACGACAAGGGCAGGCAGAGCGACAAAATGGCCACCATTGAGAGAGTAAGATATCAAGAGTTGTAAATGAGCACGAATGGGAGAATAAATAAACAAGGTCATGTTGTTATTGATGTCAGTGTCAGTGGTAAAAAAAAAAAAAAAGAAAGAAATCTATGACACTGAGTGTCAAGAAGCAAAAACAACAAAAAAAAAGATTAAACCTCTACTGTTATGTTTATTTCGTATTTCTTATTTTTCTTTTCTTTATTCGTACGCGTAACCCCTCCTTGTTTCCGTCGTTATGTGTTTTTATTTCCGTAAATATATTTCTAATTGCGACGGATTTCTCAAGTTCTTAAACATTTTCTTTCTTTTCTTCGTCATCGTAACCGTTGGGATAGTAAGGAAGGGAAAAGAACTCATACTCTCCCCATATGCGTTTTTTTTTTTTTTTTAATTCTGATTTTGAATTGGAGCGTACTACATATAACTTTCTTTCTTTCTTTCTTTGTATATGGGTGTGTGTGTGTGTGCCTGTATCTTCTGAAAGTGGTTTATTTAAGCCTTGTGTCTTGCCTTGACATGTGTTTGTCTTAAATAATACAATAATACGTTTTTTTTTTTTTTTTCTTCATTGTTTTATTTGGTTTTCTTTTTTGTAGGATATATTGCGGAGGAAGGTAGCACATACAATACATCTCCACACACGCGGGGATTTCGAGGAGCGAAATCATCATCAAGAACAACACGAAGGAGGAAAAACGGTAGGGTAAAAAAAAAATATATATATATATATATATATATATATATATCTATATCTATATCTGACAAGTCGCATCGAGTAACTCTAACAGCGAGCCAGGAAATAGAAATATTGAAAGTACAATCAAGAAGGAAAAAAAAAAAGTTACAAAGAAGAAAAAATAAGTTGCGCAAATGAGGCAGAGACGGCAACGCACAGAGTCTATGGTGCAGCGCTTTGCCAGGACATCCGTCAGTGAGGGTTTTGATCTCTGGGACAAGGACTATCTCTTAGGTGCATTGCGGCTGTTCCTATTTAAAGGTGAGACGGCCCCACCGTTTCAGGTTGGCCCTTGTATGGATGCAACTGGGGAAATTCTTGTGCAGATGGAGGAGTACGAGGATGCGAGTGAGCAGTTTACGCTTGCGGCGGAGAAGTATGCGCTCATTCAGCGTAATGATCTGGCGCAGCTGATGCGCATCAAGGCGGCGGAGTGCACGGATGGTCCTGAAGAGGCGCTTCGTCAAGTAACGGCTTATGTATCGGAGCAGCGGGAGATGACACCGGGCCTCGCTCGTGCCCATGCCTATCACGCCCAGTTGTTGCTGAAAACGGCGAAGGATATTAACGCTGTGGCGCCTGAAGCCGTTGCGGCTGCCCGTCTTGCGTGCAACAACTGCTGGGACCGCGTGCATGTGGGGTACGTGACGCTTGGCGACGCCCTTTGTGCTGCTGGCCGCCCGACGGAGGCGTGCGAGGAGTACCAGCGGGCGGTGGAGGCGAACGAGAACTGCATTGCGGGGCTCGAGCGGCACATGTCAGTCCTGCGCGACCGGCTGCGCGAGACCACCGACGGGGCAGCGCAGAGTCGCCTGCGGTCGGAGCTCCTGCGGCTGCTGGACGCGGCCATCGCCCTCCACCCCCGCCCGACGCTGCTGCGGGAAAAGGCGTTTCTCCTCAGCGAGACGGCGGGCGACGCGGCCGCGCTGGACTTCCTCGAGCCCCTCATCCGCAACCCGCCGCCGGAGGAGGCCGACGCCGCCGCCAACCAAACCGTCACCACGCTCCTCAAGGCGAAGGCGGCCATCCTCGCCGACAGCGGAAGTATGAAAGAGGCGCTCAAAGCCGCAGAGGCCGCCCTGCGCGAGAGCCCAGGCGACGAAGAAGCAGCCGCCATCGTGGCAGAGATACAGCAAAGCGTCTAGAACACAAGAATACGAAATAGGGAGAGGGCGAAAGAGATAACTTGTATGGAAAGCGAACGAAATTGAAAAAAAAAAAAGTAAAAAGAAAGATGATCGGGAGCGTTCATTCGTTGCGTCCCTTGGCAAAGAGAGAGGAGCAAAAGGAAACAAAAAAGAAAAATAGGCAAAAGGGGATGTAGAGAATACATAACAGAAAAATATGCTAGGACGTAACAAGCGTGTTTTTTCTTGTTGTTGTTTTTTTTTTTTTGTCCACAACGTGGAAAAAAAAAAGAAAAGAAAAAGAAAGAAAGAAAGTAGAAGGAGGAAAAAAAATAGTTATAGAGATGGCTACTGCGCACGCGCTCTACGGCGCTAACATTCTCTTAGAGAAAATCAATAAAAAAAAGGGGATATCCGCATACGAGCACAAGCAGAAACGTACTCCCAACAGAGCCATAGTGGGCGTTAATTGCTTTGTGTGCTTGTACTTCTCTTTTGATGTCCCTTACATATCGTTGTTCTACTTTTCTGTTTTTTCTCCTCCTCGGAAGCAGTGATGGTAAAAAAAAAAAAAAAAACGAAGAATATTGAGTAAGAAAAAAGGTAGACAAACCAAAAGTCAGCAGCAGTGGAAAAAAGAGGAAAAAGGAGAGAGAAGTGTTCCATGTATCTGCGTACAGTGCTTGCGTTGTATAGCTTGTTTTTTTTTTTTTTTTTTTTTTTTTGCTCGCAAAAAAAAAAAAAAAGAGATTGAAGGAAAGATAAAATTGGCACACGGTGAATGAAAAAGGGTAGAAAAGTTGATTGTACGACGCGCAAATCACGCGCTGTTTTTCTTTCCTGTTGTTGTTGAATGTTGAGTGAGACAATTTTGCAGTAACCAAGATTTTTGTGTATGTGTGTGGAATGATGCTTGCGATACTCAATGTAGTAGGCTCAAAAATGTGTTTCTTTCACTTCTTGTTTCGTGATGTTTCATTCTATTTTGTTTCGTGATGTTTCATTGTTTTGTTTCATTGTTTTGTTTTTTTCTGTGTTTAAATGTCAGATCTCCTCCATTCTTTCTTCTTATTCCTGTTTCTTCAGTATTACTTGTGTGCTCTGTTGCAAATGGGGGTGAGTGCGTTGCATGCAGTTTTGCCATCTCTCTCACTACTTCTTTCTCTCTTATGTGTAAGTGTTAGTGTGAGTTTGTATATGAGTACGTCTGTATGGGTTCACCCACTGTGGGTGTTCTTTTTCTTTTTCTTTTTTTATCATTTCCTTATTCCTTGCTTTTTTTTCTTTTAGGATGTGCTCCATCCAGAAGTGGCATTATGTTTTTTTTTCACTACTCTTCTTTTTTTTATTTGTCTTCTACCTTCTTCTATAAATACACACCATGACGGAGTCAATTAACTACAACAAAGTGTTTTAGTGGTAAAAGTGCCGATCAATCCACTTTTAGTTGAGAGTTAAAAGGTAAAAAGGAGAAGAAACAAAAAAAAAAAAAAAAACCCAAATAAAGAAAGAAGGGTGCTTATCCACTTGGTCTAGTCTTG